>NC_090935.1:780973850-781274162 GCF_040938575.1 Ambystoma mexicanum | reverse complement strand
ACATTGACCAATCATCAGTAGTCTTCATGTAACATTTCTCATGTATCTAATTGTAGGGACAACCCAGATATATCACCTGACTCACCCTTGTCCACTAATATTGTTCTCTATACGTATGCTATACTAACCCTACCACTCGAGCAACCAATTACGAGTGGCAATAGGTTTTTTGTTAAACTTTTTACGGTGACGCAAGTAGCGCGTCATACTAAGGTAAAAAGGGCCTGCGAGCCCATGATTGTGTGTGTGTCAGGACGGACGCGTACGCTCCTTGACCCATCCCTGCCGTTTTTGTTTAATAAACAGCAGAGTCACCTTGCTTCTTGCGTGTGTCTCATACTCTATCTCATCTGGGATATACAGGAGGAGTTGGGGCCTCCCTGCCCGGAGGTCTGCGGACGGCCCAGCCGACCCCGGCAGAATTCCCCCCGACAAACTCTATGCTACAGAGTTGTACAAACATTGAAATCAGGTACCAATTTTCAAAATATGTCAGCTATGCAATTACTTCAAAAAGGGCAAGAAAAAGATGAGGTTTTACAATCAAGCATTACAAATCTTTTAGCAAACATGCGTGGTACAAAAGAATACTGGTTCTGACATCACGGAGATGTACGCTGTATGATAAGAAACCTTGGCCCACCCACTTGGTTTTTATGACATTAAGTTGTGCAGAATATGCATCTGAAGATTTACACAATTTCCTATGCATAGCAAACAAAAACAAAACAAATATAGATATGAAAACACCAGGAGAACTCTGCTCTCTAGATCCTGTAAATGTATCAAGATATTTTCATCATTGCTTCAATGCTATGCTACACTCCATTAGTAGTAAAACTCTTCCTTCCCTCGGAGAAGTGAAACACTTCTTTTGGAGAAATGAATACCAAGCCAGAGGAGCACCACCCATCCATATGCCTTTGTGGGTTACTGATGCTCCTAAATTTGGTGAGGACAGTGATGTCACTGTTTTGCAGTTCATCCAAAAATATGTCACTTGTGAAATCCCTTCACAAATGACACATGGTGAACTTCATGCACAAATTCAAAGACACAAATGTGAGAAGTATTGTCGTCGCAAATATAAAAACAAATGGAAATACTACACCAAATGCCGCTTTGGTTTCCTTACACCATTTTCAGCAAGAGATCAAGTAAACAACTTCATGTCTTCAGTTAGACATAGTGTCAAAGGTAAATCACCTAAACACACATAATACATAAAAAGAACAGAAGGATCAAAATACATCAATGATTACAATGTAATCATTGCCCTCCTATGGAATGCAAATATAGATGTGCAGTACATTGCAGACAATTCCACTGCAGTTGTACGATATGTCACAGCCTACTTAACCAAAGCAGAAAAAACAGATCTCCAAGACCTCTGGGATGACATATCATCTGACAAAACACTATCACAGGCCTTGTACAACTTAGGCATAAAAAATGCTTTCCCATAGATAATGTGGCTGCCATGAAGCAGCAGACCGTGTCACCGGTACTGCCTTGTGTGAAAATCTGAAAATATAGTATGGCTAAGCCTTGGTCCTGCTAAATCTAGAAAAAGAGTTCTGAATTCATATGAAGACATATAAACAATAGACAAATATCATCCCAACAGCCAAGACATTTAGAAAAACAATTTACTAGACTCATACTACCCAAACAGGAGTACCACTTTGGAAACCATGTGTCTATACCACATAGCCCAACACGTCACATACAAAAATAATATTAAACCAGATGAGAAGAAAGGTAGATACAGAGTGGAAAATGTTGAAGGCAGCTTAGTGAAACTTACCAAATGAAGCTTAATTAATCATATCAAATTGTAATTAAAAACTCCTCAACATAAAGAACTGTACTACATGTCCCTGCTAAAACTTGTTAAACCATGGAGAAAAGAAGATTTACAAGATACCTATGACTCCTATGAAGACAAATGAAAGCACTATAACAGACGTAAACTTTACAAAGTACAACACAATGTTGCACAATGAACAGCAACAAGAAGAAAACTCCAGCCACAACTACAAGGGGACACTCCTGACAGTAGTCAACCTTCTGTAACATGAATCCAAGAACCACTTGGACAGCCACTAATAGCATAAGAGGCAGAATTAGCCATAACTGAAGTTGAAAACAGCATGTGTCAGTATGAGCAATCTACAGAAGACTTTGCTGTATTAAAATCACAACTAAACAATGAGCAGCATAGCATTTTCCAAGAAATAACAAAACAAATTGAACATGCTGTGCAGCATGAAACTAAAAATTGTACCTGCCAAGACTACAAACCTATACTGCTATACATATGTGGTCAAGCTTGTTCAGGTAATACATTCTTAATCAAAATCATCAACAAGTTCCTCCAACAATTAACAAACAACAAACTGTCAGCTGTTGTAACTGCCCCCACAGGTTTAGCTGCCTACAACATAGGCGGTGTCACTTTACACCGATTATTACTCCTTCCAGTAGAACACCAAAACAAATGAGACTATTAAAAACTTTCTACAAAAGCTGCAATGGAACTACGCAGAGTTGTCAAACAAATGATAATGCTGCTCATAGTGGAAGTAAGCATGGTTTTCAATCTAATGTTACCCTTCATTCATCTCACATTACAAGAGGCCCTGAAAACAGACTATGAAGAACTCTTTGGAGGAAAATACATTTTTGTTTTCGGACATCTTCAATTAACACCAGTTAAAGGTGAACCATTTTTTAAAACCTTATGGCACAAACTATGCCGTAAAACTCTTGGTAGCATAGGAAATGTCAACCTTTGGAAACATTTCCAATACAGAGTGTTAACAACATTTGGAAAAGTATTAGAATTGGTGTACTATCTCAAGAAGCACAATCTATATTGAAAACCAGGCACATCCATGCACTCTTTGGCAATAATTCATGTGCTACTGGCGTCATTGAACAATTAGCACACCAAACTGTAAGCTGTGGGACTCATTATGAAGATGGTGGAATAGGTGTACCGGCACTGGTAATGGTGCCGGTGTGGGTAAACCCATTCCACCCTATTACGAGGTTTCCTTGCGGGACCCAGAACAGACATCTGGCCCGTTATTATCTCCAATCCCATTCCCATTGAGCCCTATGGGGGCTTGAATGGGAATGGGGATTGGTTTTGTGAATGAGGAATTACCAGTTCTTCCAAGGTTGAAATGACCGAGTAATTCCTCATTCACAGACTACGGACCCAGACAAGATTTTGGAGGCAGCCGTGTTGCTAATAGCACCAATGCTGCCTCCAAACCCGTGATGAGGCCATGTATGTCGTTGATGCCAACTCTTGTAACCTGTTCAAAAATGTAATGAAACAATGTTAAAAAAAGAAATGCAACCAATACTTGATATTTGCTCCATAGACAAACTGGACGTACATGGTATGACACTACCCATGTGTCAACAAGCCACAACAAGACTAAATACCTTAGAAAACTCTATCTCTAACACAGCTGGTTTGGAGAAAATATTAAAATGATCCTTAAACTGTAGAGTAATTCTTAAACGTAACCTTGACGTGGAACAAGGACTAATTAATGGAGCACTTGGTACAGTTATTGGCTTTCACACATACCCACGTGACAACAACATTCAGTTTGTCAATATTCTCTTTGACAAACTATCAAAAGTTAAAAGGATAGGGCGCTCAACAGTTCGATTCCTTCTCTTCAAAGACATGTATGTACGCAGAAAACAATTTTCTCTAACTCTTGCATATGCAGTCACCATTCAAAAATCCCAAGGTCTTACCCTAGACAAAGCATTGATAGATATTGGTAACACAGTCTTTAAAGAAGGCATGAGCTATGTAGCACTATCACGATTATGTACACTTGTCGGACTATTTCTAATCAACTTTGATGCAAGTAAAGTAAATGCTGATATTCCTTGCATTTTAGAATACAATAGACTACGTTCACTAAACACCCCCCATCTAAAATCATATCCTGTTCCACAGAAAGGAAAACGTTGTAAAAGAAAAGTAATTCAAACAGAAATGCAACAGGATTGGACTGCAAATCCTCCAAAGAGAGTAAAAGAAGCTAATACTTCATCAATTACCACAACCAAAGAAGAACCTATTAGGCAAAGCAACAGACACTCCGAAAAAATGACTTGCACACAGAACTATCTGGTCCATTCAAATTTTCAAATGTAACTGGTGTAAGTAGCTACGCAAATGTAGCAATGAATATTCTTTTTCAATTGCCACCAATTGTTGAGAACATTTACTTACACAGTACAGACCAATTGTTATTGCAAATGTTAGTCCTTCATAGAAACGCAACAAACAATCCTGACAACACATAGGGCCTCATTACGACCCAGGCGGTAAGTTACCGAATCCGTTCAGTTGGTATTGTGGGAATGACAAACTCTAGATCAGTCGGGCGCTGGTAGGGTGTCGTGGTCCAATGGTCGCTGTTGTGCGATTTGATCAATTATATGGTCCAGTCAGGTCATAGTCATTCATTTGTTTATTTTTGGTTAGTTAGCACCAAAGAAAACATCATTGTAGAAATGAATGACAAGTTTTTGACATGGTAACTTGCTACACAGCCGACGCGCGTTTCAACCCAAGTCTTTTTCAAGGCTGTGATTTGGTGATGTTGTGATGTGCACTGTGAAGTGACATAGTGATACCCATTGTTATTTATAACATATATATTGCCATTCAATATGCATGTATTTAATAAATAAAGAAAACCACAAAGAACAAACAGAACAAATGACGATCTTAGGAAGCACCCAAAAACAGAGCGAAGGAAAAGATCTTGTAAAAATTGAAATTCAATTAAACACAAGTAAATAAATAAATAAAAAAAAAAAATAGTTTCAGTAATGAGGAATGGAAGCACATTTGTGGCAACAGATTGGTAATTAGCAAAACCCGTGATCGTGAGTGGTGGTGACAAGGTGAATAACAGGGCAGAACATATGTTGGCTCGGGTGCTGCGGGCATCTGGTCCCTGAGTTGTAGTTTTAGCAAGGGTGGAGATAATCGTGGCGGGACTCCCTTTCTCCTGCGCACCTCCTCTTTTCTTATTTCTGAATCTGACCAGCAGCCTGGATCCTGGTTTGTCAAGGAACCAACTCCGGGGTTCCCATTTATTTGTAAGAATTGTGGGGATGACAAACTCTGGATCAGTTGGGCGATGGTAGGGTGTGGTGGTCCAATGGTCGCTGTTGTGCGATTTGATCAATTATATGGTCCAGTCAGGTTATAGTCATTAATTTGTTTATTTTTGGTTAGTTAGCACCAAAGAAAACATCATTGTAGAAATTAATGACAAGTTTTTGACATGGTAACTCGCTACACAGCCGACACGCGTTTCAACCTAAGTCTTTTTCAAGGCTGTGATTTGGTGATGTTGTGATGTGCACCGTGAAGTGACATAGTGATACCCATTGTATTTATAACATATATATTGCCATTCAATATGCATGTATTTAATAAATAGTTTCAGTAATGAGGAATGGAAGCACGTTTGTGGCAACAGATTGGTAATTAGCAAAACCTCTGATCGTGAGTGGTGGTGACGGGGTGAATAACAGGGCAGAACATATAACAGTTGATAGTTACATTTAGGCATGACGAGATGTATAGTTACAGTTAAAGTAACATTGAGACAGAGTAAGAGACAATGTACCAAGGGAGACAAAGGAAAAGGAGAGTCAATTAGTTGATTCAAGGGCCAAAAGAATTTGGTATGACAGCCTAGTTGAGGAAATGTAAAAGAAGCGGAGTCTTACCCAATTGAGTTAAGGGGTGGACTTCAAAATGCTGTAAGCTGGTCCTCCCAGATAAGGGCACCAGGGGGGCTGGATAGCCGATCTGAAAAGTAGATAGATAGGGTTCTCAGCAGGGATGGGACCCATGGACGAGTGGCCGATGTTAGATAGATATCAAGCGAGAGAGGTAAGGGTGCTAGGTTGTAGCAATAAGGCAGGAGGCCGGGGAGGGACGTCTATGAGGGGGCGTCTGATGGGAGGATTACCGTTGGCCGGGTCAGGCGAGTTTGTTGCATGAGAGCGTTCTCGGAAATCCGTGTGCTGTGGATCAGCCCTACTTTCGCGAATTTCTAAGTGCATGGCGCGGATTGGTTGGTTCATCGAGCGGTGTGATTGGTCTAAAAAGGCCGTCCCACGGGTTGGGAACCTGTCATGGTTTACATCACAGGGGTGAAATTAGAATATAGGGGAATTGCCCAGAACAAGCCTGATCAGGATTGTTACATGGAAGGAAGTTACAACAATTGCGTCCATAATGCATGTGTAGGCAGAAACTCTCACAGGTTTATGTACGACTGATTACAGGAAAACATGGAAATCATGGTCACTATTTGATCCAACAGTAACGGCGCGATATTTGCATATCAGCTTTGCTTCTTTCTGGCGTAGTTGTAGTTCTCTATCTCCGCCCCTTATGTCGGTTGATATTTTCTCCAGTCCCACGAAGGTGATGTCTTCCTTGTTGTCCCACTGGTGTTCTTCCTGCCAGTGTAATGCCAGTGGATATCTGGTGTCCTGGGAATGTAGGGAATTGAGATGTTCCCTGATCCTTGTTCTGAGTTCGCTTTTAGTACTCCCAATATATTTGCGATTACATACACAGTTAATAGCATAAACCACAAATTTGGATCTACAGTTGATGTATTCTCTGATTGTATGTGTGTCACTGGTACTAAAAGTCAAAGTCTTGGTCGTTGTAGCGAATTTGCATATGGAGCAGTTTCCACACTTGTAGAAGCCCACTTGGAAACTACGTGGAAGTATGAATCTCAACTGAAAGTATACAAGAGACAGACATAAAGATAAGATACATTCTCGCAGGGCTAGCCTGGTTCAGTAGATGAATTAATCGAGGCTAAGTATGCACCCAACGGGAGGATTCACAAGATGAAAGGCACGTAGCACTAAGTGCTGGCTAGATGAAATCTCGGTCCGGTGGGCTGAATGTGCACCACGGGTGTCCTGCAACAGGTACAAGGCTAATAGTTATGTAAATGCAGGGTTCCCATAATGCGATACCAAGGGGGACACAGATGACTGGGCTGCATTGGCCAAGGAAGGGTCCAAGGTAGTGCAGGTAATCGCCTGGTGTGGGTGCTTGATAGAGGTGGTACAGGTGGTAGATTAGCCATGGAAACTGGTGGGTTCAGCCTCATTGAGCCCGATGGTGATGCTTTTGAGTTTGAAAATCCACCAGGCCTCTTTATGATTAAGCAAGTTGCTTGCTCCACTGGTGTTGGGGACTGTGTCTGTAACCCACCAAAAGATATCATCTGGTCCAGGGTGATGTTCTATATAATGTTGGACAAATGGGGATGTTAAGGACTTACATCTGATCCGCGATCGATGTTCCCCTATTCTTTTGTGGATTTGGTGAGTGGTTTTACCTACATATTGAAGCCCACAGGGACACTCTATTATGTAAATTACATTAGCCGTTTTGCCGTTCGTGAATTGTCTAAGTTGCCAATCTTTTTCACCAATCTTGAATTAATTCATGTTCTTAGTAAAGCGGCATACTGTGCATGTGCCGCATGGGTGGAGGCCTCTTATCTCTCGCATATTCCAGATAGTTGATCTTTGCGTCTTGTTATCAAGTCTGGCATGTGTTAGAATGTCGTTCAAAAACAAGGTTTTTGGATCTTTTCAGGGCCATTCTAGGCACTTTTTCTTCTGGAAGGCTAAGTTGGACCAGCGGCCAATTTTTTTTTAGGATTCCTTTGAGTTGGGTGGTATCTGGCCCAAAGGTAGACTGGGCTGGCCACTTTGGGTGTTAATAGGCTCTGTCTAGGCGTGTATTTCGCTCTTTTTGTTGTTTTTTTGATAGGTTTTTTCGGGTATCCTCTTTCTTGTAATTTTTTGGAGGACCTTAGCATGTTTGTTGTAATGGTCTAGTTCAGTACAGTTGCATTCCTGACAATGAGGGACAGCTTCTTCTGGTATGATATGCTTGAGGTACTCGTCCGGCTGTAACTGTGCAAAGGAAGCACACAAACATATGAAGGAAGTACCTGGGCATGGGAGACTGTAATTTGAATATAATGACTATTTAACTGGCATGTAATGCTGTGCATTGCATTATACGGCAGCACCTTTCTATATGGGGCTGTGGTGGCATATGGAAGCAGTGTTGGTGACCAACGATGGTTTTACTGGATATGCCTTTGACATATCATTACTACAGTCACAGCATATAAATGCTGTACCTCAGTCAATATATCTTTGGTAACCCAATTAACGTGTTCCCTCCTTTACAAACTATTCATTATTTAACTAAACTATGCTTATTTGAAGTAAGTGCCATCAAGGGAAAAGGTCATGCAGCAACACTTCCTGTGATGAAACAGAGTTCAAATGTCATGTGATGTTACTTCCTGTGATGTCATCATGAGAGTGACGTCACTTCCACTGTAGCTGACATTTTGGTGAAATTACCTCTCTGAAAAGAGAATGTGGTGTCATAAATGATGTTGGCTCAATGTGCTTTAATTTACAGTAGTTTGCATCAACGTGTGAGTCACCCTGGTGTAATACATCTGTGCATGGAAAGAGATATTTAAACCCTTTTTGGTCAATGTTACTGGCCTAATATGCTTTAAAATGTGACATTAGACACATAGGAATATGATAGCGGGATTAGGCATAGAACTCTATGAAATGCTCCTAAAACATAGCTACGTTTTCAACAATGTTACTTGCCGGTTTTATCTTCAAACTTCGTCTTGATTCTTCCGAACCTAATATGTGGGGAAGTGCTTGGCTTGTTGAGCACATATTAAAGACACTTCTGGCTGGACTCCCGGGGGCCATATCACTATATTTTGCAAAAGGGCTCTGTCATTCTGCTTCATGCCACTAGATGGACAAGTTTTGATAGCATTCTATTACTTTGCCTTGAGGTTATCATGGTTTTAATGGTTTCTAAACAATTACAAAGCAGAAGATTAAAGACACCTGAAAGTCACGTAGTGCTGCCACTTCAAGGATGCTGCCAGCTTCTTTACACAGAGAGAATGACTACACTGTTTGTCCACCGCTCACCAAAAGTCACCTGACGCTTCTAATTTCTGACCACTGCGCAAAAAAAGACCTTGATGTAATCCCCAGGTAACGTTCTTCTAAGGGTCCTAATCCCAGAATTCCGAGACGTGGCATTTGCTCATCGCTAACAACCAGCTTGGCTAAGCAGTGGCTTAACTTCATGCCCTCATCATCACACTTCACTAATCGGAATGCTCGCGCCGCTCTGTGCAACTAGTGACACTGCTCCGTAGAATGACACAAAAGTAACTCAAAATGTTTCCATTCAAATTTCTTCTAAAAAAAATCTATTACAATAAATAGTGCTTGTTTATACAATAAATGTCATATTAAATCAGCATGCCACTTACGAGTGCTGTGTGGCGCCACAACATGTACTTGAATCAAAGATAGGACATAGTAGAGACTACATGGTGTGATCTTGAGCAAATGGCACTACTTCAATGTTTATGCATATAAATTGTGCATTTTGAGCAGTAATAAAGCAAGAAAGAGGAGACAAATGTTTGGAACGTTCTAAGACATTTCCTAGCCAATGGGCCTCATGTAACCAGATTGTACCGTCCTGATGCCTGGGGGCTTGTGTGCGCTGTAGAAATGCAATAAATAAATAAATAACTTGGATGGGTACTGTACAGAGACCCTCATTGCAATGTGTGAGCCAGAATCACAAAGGAACTAAGAAAGTGAATGTAAGTGGGACGCTGCCCCTGGCATCTCTGCACTCGCATTTCTCACTCTGCAAACCTGTGAATTGCTGCTGCAGGGATTTCTGAGATATACCAGGTGTTGACTGTGGGTGCATGGCACTTAGAGCAGCGCACTCCACTATGGCCGTTGTGTGTACCTATTCCCAAATGCATCTTCTCCCTGTGATTCAGAGATGAGTGTTCATCTGCAGCACTCCCGCCCCCAGAATACCCCCTACCCGGCGGGCATTGCTTCAAAGCAGTGGATGTGCGTGTGCACAGCCATAGCTGTGCACACAGATCGTGCCTTTCATGGCTTAGTACACCCACAGCAGGTCTCCGTTTACTCCACTTGTTTGTGTCCCGAGCAACACAATAATAACTCGCCATCCCCCAAGCAATGCACTGCTTATGATAAAAGAACACATGCCATCTCATTGATATGCAAAATGACATAATCAGAAATGCCAATGACGACATCACATATGAGCATATAGTGCCCTACTCCATATCTAGGACATGACCTTTGGCAAACGTTTAGAGACAGACATGTATGCACACATTTCTCACCCTTCGTTTCTGTATTTTTAAAACAAAAACTCTAGGTGCATGTTCAATAAAGAGGGGGTATTTTGAATGTGGTAAGACACAGAAATAACATCTAACTTTAGAGTTGGACCATTCAATATTTCTAATATGTAAAAACAATATGTATCTCTTCGGCGACGAAATAGCAAGTGCACATTTTTTCATTCCCCCTGGGTGTGGTTTCCCCCTTGACATGCCATCAAAAGCCTCACCAAACGAATTCATAGGTATATTATTTTTAGACTGTTTTTTTTGCAGATTTGCTAAAAACTTTCAAAGATATAAGCATCGCAAAATTACCTTTTCAATAGAAAACCAAAGTGCTTTTAAATACACCTTTGCCATTGCCACCTCTGTGATAAATGAATCCACGGGTTGCATTGCCAGTGCTTGTTACTAGAGACACAGTGTGGGTGAGCACTGGGGCTGCCACTTCAGAGCTAGCCGGCCACAGAGCACCTGTCTTTCCTCGCTGGAATTTATTGATGAAGAATCTGGACAATAATTCCACCAAGCTACAGTCAAGCACTCCACCAAGTGAAGCATAGATATATTTGGAAACTTCATGCCTTAGATTTGCCCACTGGAAGCATTTTGGAAGCGCCATCACATGACCACTACATATATTCAAAATACTCTGCAGAAGGTGTCTACGGCCTGCAGCTCTCGCGATGTTTTGGCACCTCGTCTGTGTACTTCTGCATGAAATTTGATTTGATGGACCATGGTCCAATTTGAAGGCGTACACTTTCACCTGCTGATAATCATAGTTGCTCTCCATACAAACAAGTGGAGCCAGATAGTGAACCCAGAGGGGGTGACTCGCACCAGATGTATTGCAACTTATCAGGGTGTAAAAACAAAGGTGTACATTGGCACCATTCCTTTTCAATGTTGCAGATTTGTCAGTCTCCCCGCGAGGTGCTAGATCTTCTCAGCTCACGCCGGTTTTCTACGTAAGATGCCTTAATCTGCGCAGTTGGTTTAGTATTGATCCAATGGCTGTAGGACTCCATAGGAAAATTGATGTTTTTATATATTACGTTCAAATTAATATTCTGAAGATAATTTCGACCAAAACTAAAACTATTTCTTTATTTGTTTGAGACTTGTAATAGAAAAAATACATAGTTACATAAAATATGTAATTACATACAATACATATAAAATACGTATAGAAATATGTATAAAAGAAAAGAGAGAAAGAAGGGAAACATTGAGTAAAATAGACCATTTAAACCCAGCTCAATGGAATAAGCCATCAATGCATCTTGAAATGGAGAGGTACCACTTCCTCATCACTAAGTTCATCACATACACAGCGATGCCAATAAACCTTCCACCAATTATTAAAAAATAATGGATTCAAGTTCCTTCAGCATTCTTATTACCTCCAATGATAAAAACGTTTCCCTGCCAGCGGACAGTCTATTCCAAAATTCATCTGAGTTCAACCAATCAATGTTATGAACAAAACGAGAGAAATGTTTTGCTCTTTTCTCTTTCGTGGCCACACAAGATATTAGGAGATGTTTCACACATTGTTGTAAATGACGCTTACACAGGTTACATGAGTCCGCCAACACACTTCCTTTGTTGCTAATTCTCTGCAATGCTCTCATATTGAAAAGGTTCAAATGAAACCTCAAGAATTGCCCCCACCATCTGGCATCTGGAGAACACCTAAAATAGGGTAACACAACATCTCTTGGTTTATTGCAAATGGGGACATTTTTGAAAAAACTTCATGTTTGAGAACAATTCCTTGGTTGTGATCCAATCATTCTGCAATAAAGTTTATTTTTTCTTTTTTTTTCTTTTATTTTACCTTAAGGGGATTCTCTATCAACACAACTAATTAGCCCATTCCGCACTTCTTCCTTTAGTGTTGTTAGAAACCCCTTTTCACCCTAATTCAGAAGGAACCCCACATCCTCCTACAACAAATTAATTTTGGGACTCTTGATGGAATGATATAGCATAACCCTTCTCCACACCATGTGAGACTGCAGAGAGTGTAAGCCCAATTCATAATGTAGGCGTGCCATGGGAAGTGACATCAGTAGATTTAAAACTCATTTCTAAATTTGGCCTTCGATTCTGACCCAATTGATTTTTGCAGCCATGTTTTCAATTTCAATGCCATACATCAACACCAGGATTACTTTGCCCTTATAGAATATGGGGCAGAAAAGTAAATCTACAGTATGAGTGTAGTATTGTTTCAATTTGGCATATTAATTGAATTACTTATCTCTCTACGACCATCAGATTTTTTTTAATGAGGGACTAGACCTTCTGAGGAATCCTAGGTTTTTATTTTCATTCACTACTGGGAGGGTCTGTGAGTCTAATACCCACCAAAATCTAGCAGTTTTCTTCCTTTTCGAGCAGTTGCATGACATGACAAAAGTCGTATTTATATTGATAACCAGATCATGCCACAGCATATTTGCCAAATGCAATAATCAGACCCTGTAGGCCCACGGGTGTATGATCTACCAATACTATATCATCCACTTAGGCCAAACCATTCACCTTTGTTATACCTAATGAAAGAACTATCAGGGCATGAAGCGGTTGAAGAGACATTGGGCTACTGTGCATCCATGTCTGAGTCCTTTTTCCGTTGTCATCAGGTGGGACAAATGTCCCGTCAAATTCAATCTCACTTGGATAGATGTTTTCTTGGGAGACAGATTAGGATTGATAGTAATCCCTCCAGAACTCCCCAATATTTTAGCTTCCCCCATAAATGTACACCTATTTATAGTGTCAAAAACCCTAGACAGGTCAATCCACACACCATAGACTGGCCGATCAGACTTCTGACTCTTCAATGTATTCAATACCAAGCCATTCAGAGTAGTTGAAAGGCCTTTTTGGAAGCCTGTTTGAAATTTAGAGATGATATTGGCCCAGTCCGGCCAGTCTTCCAGTTCCTTGAGAACCAATCTCGAGAAGATTTTTCAGGAGATAATTTGAGGGGTCCAACCATTCCCCCTTTTATGCATTGGTATACCAATGGCCGGATTCCATGTCACTGGACATTTCTTCATCGCCATGATGTTCTTAAAAATATTAGAGAGAATAGCGGCTCAAGCTCTCACCGATGTTTTCATAATTTCATTTGGGCCTGCAGCTCTTGATCTAGATGAGGTACATAAGAAGCCATCTATCCTCTCTTCATTGAATAGAATGTCCCATTTGGCATTTTGCCTTATCTAACAAACCATGGGGTTCCTTTCTTTGTAAATGCCCCCAAAAGATTTTCTCCACTCCTGTTCAGGGATAACATTAGACTGAACTGAGACTTGAACATGACTTTGAGGATGAATTAGGCTCCAGAAATTCTTTGAGTTGCATTCTGGGACGGTTTTCAGCATATTCGACCCATCCTGACGGTTTCGCTCATGCTTTTTTTGTTTAGACCAGTTTCGATAGCTATTACATAGATCTTTCTTCATCTGCTTAAATATCTAGATTTTAAGATCTTCACCAGTCAGTTGGTGAATTTCTCTTCTTAATTCCCTCTTTCGGTCACAGGTCTCCTATTGAGTTAGTTAGTTTAATTGGGACCTGCCCATGATCTGCTTCCAATAGGATGGCCAGTTTACGATTCAATACCCCACTACCTTTCTCACACCTGACCAACCGATTCCCTGCATTGTTAGAAGAGAAAGCCTGCATATTCAGCCTTTCATCATTCCTTCCTGAACTCAGCAAGAAAGCTGCCTGAATGAGAATGTGATCACTCGTCCCCCTATCTTCAATCAGCATCATATTGAATCTGCTGAGAAGACTGGGCGGAATACCAGATAATCAATTATGGTGCACAAGTCTCCATTCCTCCATATTCTAGTCGCAGGGATGTCTTCAGCAACCGTGCCATTAGCAATATATAAACTCCATTGTTTAAAGAATTTCAACCATCTAGTTCCATACACATAGGCCCTTTTGTTGTTCGTACTCCTCTGGGATAGTTTCAAACAGTAGGAATTCAAATCTCCAGCTATCAATATGTGGTCCTCAGGAAAGTATATCTTAACATTGGTAAGAACATTTGCCAAATCTGTGAGGAAAATTTCCAAATCGGAATGTGCAGGGCTCAATTGTACATTAATGACTACACATGTTCCCAATCTTTCCTCTGCTTTGAAACAAATCCTATCAGGAAGAATCCCCTCTCTCTCTGAGGCCAGGCGAACACAGGATTTTATCGCCTTACTTCGCATCGCCACTAGGAGCCCCCCGAGGATCTTCCACCATCAAAATTTGAAGCAACTTGATGTATGATTGTGAATCCATCTAATTTGAAGGCATCACACAACCAGGTTTCTTGGAAGAAAATCAGGTCATGCCCCTGAAAAATAAAGTTCTTCATCTCCACACTCTTAAACAAACTGGAGCCCCACGTGTTCCAACTAAGAAACTTCATCTGGTCGCCAACTAAAGCACATCCTCCAAACCACTGAATTTCTGAAAGACTTCAGTAAGAATTTTTGGAATCATGGCCCAGAGCTTGTTTCTGTCTCCTCCCTTATTTCCCATCTGCCCTGTCTCCTCAGTCACTCTTGCTGTCCCTCTTTTAACCCGGATTCATTCATCTTGGCCTGCTTGCTCACCCCCCATTTTCCTACCATTCATCCCATTGCCATTCGTCCATTTTTTCTTAGGTGATATTCTAGGAGTCACATTGGCCATTTCTATGCCCAGTTTTTTAAATTCTGAGTTTGAATTAAGAATGGCCTTGGCACCAGTTCTGGATTTCATGACCACCTCTTAAATTGAGGTGACTTGGTCGTACGGAAAACATATATGGTCTATATCATAAGATGATAATAGGAACAAATCAGGTATTTGCCTTGTTAATGCCAAAATTGCCCCCGATTCAGACCTCCCATAGCCTTATTTTGATCAATTTTTCTGAGCCTGACCATAGGTAGAGAGAAGGGACTATTGTCCTGCCTGTTAGTTATGTTGTTAGTTATACTGTCACCTTCAGCTCCCTCTTTGTATTCCTAGGATCTCCTTTCCCTCTTGACATGATGCTGTACAACCTCTTTTTTGGCTTTACAAAAGATTGATACCAAACGCACTGGATTTGTGCACACATGGCTTTATTGTTTGTAGGAACACAGACATTTTTGTAAGAGCCAGACGAACCTCCTGATTTTTTCCAAGTTCTAATGTATTGCACCAACTTCATTACCCTCTCCTATTTTCAGAGGACTCATGTCCACTTGCTTGGAAAATGAATGATTGGGAACTTCCAAGTTTTCAGTAGCTGCAGCCTTATTTAAAGCATTGAAAAATTGTCTATTTCCTGATTTCTTTTGTTTTGGTTGTTTCTGATTCTTTGTTTTTTGGGTCACTCTCGATTTCTCCTCAATGGTTGGAGTAGAGCTTTATATCAGGGCTTTGGTTTTTCCTTTTCCTACCTTTTCCTCCACCCTCAGGATCTAAACTAGTTGTAATTGGTTTTGCGCTAATCGCCAGACACGCCCTGCGTGGAGACTTCACTCACTGTTTAGTTTGCTTTGTTCCTTTTCATTGGTCAGTTCACCCAAGGCCGGACTAATGCCCTTAATTGTTTGTGGATTCTCCACTATGGACCACCTGTTTGTGTCAACCTAATACATTTCTCCAGGGTTGACTGAGATAGGGGAGTATTATCCAAGTAGATTTGATCCACTGCCTGAAGTGAGGGATTTGTGGGCAATGAGTTTAATGTACACCTGACAACCCCTTCCGTCCTTAGCATATTCAATTCCTCTTTCATTGAGTGGAATTCCTGTTCCAGACCCACAAACTGAGTCTTCAGCTCGTTACATACTACAAGTTTTTCCCTGTTTTCTGCCATCAATGAACTCAAGTCTGGTAGTAAAGATGAATTCATTAAGCAGCACAATCCCACCATTGATGACTGGCTGGCTCCCACCTCCCGGCCCAGTGTCAGGAGGGTGTCCAGCTGAGTATGGACTTCGGTTTTCAAAAGCTCAAACACATTCACTAGTGAATTGAGCACAATGCTTAATGCAGTGAGGGTTGATTCTGAGGTGTTAGTATTTGGAATAGGGTCTATATGTGTTTGAGACTGCGTTTCCTGTGGGACCGGGACCATAGATTCCAATGTGCAATTAATTAAGCCTGGCTATGAAGTGGATCTTGGACCCTTCCCCCATCCGAGCATGAGGTAGGATCTTTGGCCTCCATACCCATGAAGCATCTCCCATCCAGTGAAGGACTATCCTCTGTTTCACACTCACTGTATGACTTTCTTTTGTGAGCAAGGGCCTTCGTAATAGTCCATCAAGTGCCTGCAAGTGTAGGTGTTGAGGTGTCACGCTGCTCGGTTGGATTCTCCTCTCTATACTGAAGCGTAAAAACTTTTCAATGGAAGCCTGAACTCTGTAAGGGCAAAATGAAGTTTGCTCTCAGCAGCACGGCAAAACGCTGTGCGACGGACTGCAAATACCAACATTCTGTGCATCTGAACGCCCCGCCTCCAGCCTCCCAGAAACCATCATAAACTCTAGTGCACGTGCATCTGTGCAAGCATCAAGTGCCTGCAAGTGTAGGTGTTGCGTTGTCACACTGCCCGGTTGGATTCTCCACTCTATACTGAAGCGTATGAACTCTTGAATGGAAGCTTGAACTCTGTAAGGACAAGAGGAAGTTTGCTCTCGCCAGTGCGACAAAACGCTGTGCAACGGACTGCAAATATCAACATCATTATTTGGACTTATTTATGACAGTGCGTGTTATTGAACGCTGCAGAGTGAGCTGGCCCCAAAAGGTGTGGGCTGGCTAACGCGTAGAGGGCTGGCTTAACTGATGCGGATAGATTCTTTGTATGCCCGTTCTTTACGTTACCAATACTTCTTCCATGTTTTGTTGTTTATCCAGATTCTGTGCGTCTGAATGCCTCACCCCCAGCCTCCCAGAAACCATCAAAACCTCTAGTGCATGCGCATTTGCGCCTGCATCAAGTGCCTGCAAGTGTAGGTGTTGGGGTGATTGGGTGCGAGGGTGAGTGGTGAGTGAAGTCACTATATTGTTTCCCATTATTATTTTTTGTCTGAAATAGCTACTGCTAGATTCTTACATTGTATATCCACTCAATGGCAAGTGGACTAAGGAGTGGGAGGGGGTTAAATTTAGCAGCTATGTCAAGTATTGCCTCCACTCCCAGTCGAGTGTATACCACGCTCAAGGAAAGTGTGTCCTCTGGTATGGATATAACTAGCCTCTCTGAACAAGATAATATTAATGCTGCAAGTAATCAAAGTTTGCCTCTAACTGGTAGCCATGAAGACCGGGTACAGAGAGACAGTTTTGAAAATAGCTTGCAGTTTATGCCCGATGTACACGCATGCAACCAAGGTAGCGCGGTGTGTCTGTCTGAAAAATTGCTTGTCTTACCTTCTCAACTAGATCTGGAAGGTGATCCAGACATACCTTCCAGCATCTCGTTTGACCATTTGGGTGGTCAGGACATCAAGGTAGTGCCTATTTTTGCTTAGTTCTACTAATACCCTTCCAACTACAAACAGGGAATTTGGTATTAATCATATGGTGGATTTGAATAAGCGTGTTAGGCAATCAATAGGTTTGCTGACCCCGCTTATATCTCGGAAATGTATTAACGATACTTCAATACAGGATGGTGGAATGTATAATTGTATGTCTCCTGGTTACGAGGATAGAGGTAGTATTGACATGTCAGGGGCTGATTCTTTATTGCCACCTTTAAATGAAACAATTAAAGATCATCTCATGGAACAAGTGGTGGGAGTCAATATGTCTCGTGCTAATGATAGAGACCCTATGCCCTCGTCAACTCCTGATAATCAGGAACCTTACTCATTTCCTGTTATAATTAGGATCTTAGATCTACTTGACAAAGGCCACGATGTCACACATTTAGATCCATGTGACGTCAAACATTCTATCATGGAAATTAAATCTAAAGTTATTAAACTGGAAGGATTTATTCTTGCAAGAGAATCATTTGCGAAGACTGCAACCTCGTATCAAATTCCAAAAATGGCAAATTCCAATGAGCAAGGTTCTCAGTGGAATGGAGATATCAAGGTTATCGTTGGAAGTAATGTGAAGGTAACTAGCTATAATAATAATTAACTTATTACTGATATTATGAATGAAAAACGACTAACCAAACCAGCAGTACAAGACCTCAGAAAAGATTTTAATGAGGTAAAAGACAGAATTACAAATGATTCGAACTCAGTAGTGGAGGAGCAACTAGATGGCCCCACCGCTCTGACTAACATCATTGAGTTTGAATCTCATATGGAATCTCCTGATGAATCACTTTCTGATAAACCAGTATTTATGTCACGTCGCTGTCCTAAACAACAGCAGCGTGCGATAAAATGAGCTGAAAAAAAGAGGCGCTCTGAGAATGAAATAAATTTAAAAAATGAAAAAACATTCTACTAGTTTGGCAAATGTTAACCCTGCTAAATCCCCCCCTAAACTGTGTTGTGATGATGACATCATTGACTTAGAGCAACTCTCCAAAGGGAGTCAACTGCACCTCAAAACCAACGAGGGAAATGTGAATCTTAGTGATGATGACCCAGTAAAACAATCCTATGTAGATAAAGATCTAGGATTGAAACGTAGTAATCATGAACCTTTGAATAATATTGCGGTAACATCGACTCTAAAAATATTGGCAAGATAAAAATTACAAATGTTGATGTAAAATCTCAAACAACTTTGGTAAGCTACTTACCTAGTGATGGGAGAAAATGGACTACTAACAAGATACATTCTAATATGGATACTTCATCATGTACTAATGTAAATATGAATATGCTGTTTCAACTCGATATTGCCTCAAAACAAATTGAACATAAAAAGCTGTATTCGGAAATTTGTGCCAAGACTATGAAAGATGCAATTTGTGTGAATGTACCTATTAAGGATTCTGTAGTTGTACATATTGGTGCTGGCAAATTCCAGGAATTGACATCGTCTATGTAATCTAATAGTTACAATGATAAAGATGTGGGTTGTGCTATGCAGTGTGTGACTGATGTATCTAGCACCCATACTTGCGATGATAATATCCCCTCCCATGGATATGATATAGTTGTTTTGGAAAAAGCTATTAAATGTGGTAACTTGTCACTATCAACTGTTTCCAAATTATTAAACCCCTTACCAAAAAGCACTCAAGCTGCTGTCACCGAGAATATGACTATTAGTTCTGTAGGCTGCCATATTGAAATGCCATCTAACATAGGTCCTTCAACATTCGTGGGTGTGAATACAGTTGTGGAAAAGAACACCAGTAGTATTCTGAAACATACTGAAGTGAATACTGATAATCCAACACTCCTTAGTAATGTGACTAGTAATGAAGAAAATTCCTATGTAAATGGTATCAAGATGATGGGATTGGAGGGTAGATCCAATATAGTGGGGAAATCAAGAATTAATCGTTCCTACCTTTTAAGCCTACTATATTCAATTCCATCTTTAAGAATACTCACTTCTAATGATTTTGACAAGATTGCACTTGCTTCAAACAATAACAATCGGATGACCTTCCATTTATTTTCGGAACAGGTGTTTAAACTTATTTGGAAATTTAGAAAAGAGTAGTTTTATTGCTGATAAATTTCATCAGTATGTACCAATAAAACAGTGTGCTGATACATGCATCGGTGATGGTGGATCTAGTGATACACATGTTGAAAAATGATGCATCTCACAATTACTTGCCATAGCACACAGTAACAATGAGATATCATGGATTGAACCCCTCTTAAAGACTATTTTTGCTTCTAAACCAGGACTAATCAATTCATAGAAGAAGTGTAAACTAATTTTATACTCATGGAAATCATGTGGATATCGTAATATTTTATGCTGGCTTTCCTCTTTTACGGATGACACTCTGCCGGATATTCTGTTTATCCAAGAAACCATGAAACAGGCAGCCTTAGGCATTCCTGATTATTGTACTTTTTGCTCTAATGCCATTAGAGGCTCTGAAGGTCGTCCCTTTGGGGGCCTTGCTATTGGAATCAAAAATTCCCTCGATTATGTAGCAAGGATAGTTCATTCCTCCATTCATTTATTAGCAGCATTATTAACTTTAAATTCTCTTGCTAATAAATCTCTACTGCTGATCTGTTTATATTGGAATCCACTTAAATATAACATAACAGTAGTAATGGATGATATGGACATATACTTGGAAAATGCATTTTGTAGTGAGTCTAATGTTTTAGTTATTATTGGAGGTGACTTTAACTCAGTGTGTAAGATTAGGATTGATGATTTTAACTACACTCGTAAAAATGCGATCAATGTGGTATGCGATAGAGGTAAATCCTGGAATTCTTACTGTCAAGATTGGGATATGTCATTCATAAATTATGAAGAAAAATCGCCACATTTCACATGGAGAAGAGGAGTGTCATGCTCTATGATTGATTATTTTTGCGTTTCAAACTCTTTCCTACCCTGTACTGATTTTGCCATCAGATCAAATTCTATATAGTGATCACTCCCCATCCATATGTGTCTATCAATCATATGCAACACTTTAAAAAACAATGATTTTTTTTAGCATTGGAGACTAAACGTGAAGCGATCTCATTTAGATGGAATCCTTATATATGTAAATGTCTTACTGAAATGGTATCTTCTGATTTATTTTGTAAAGGCTATATCAATTTTAAGACACTTAAACCCCCTCTTATATGGATCAAATTATTTCAACTTCAGTTGCTAATGCCTTAGCACGCTTTATTAACATTCAGAACCTCCTGTATGTAACGTGAAACATTCTTTTAATTACGAAATCAAAATGTTGAAGCTACAAAAAAACAAAGAAATTTGAATGCTGCATCATGACAAATTGTCTACGTCACAATTGTTGTATCAGAAAAAAGTCATTCTTCAAAGATACAAATTTAAAGTAAAAGGTATACATGTAA
This sequence comes from Ambystoma mexicanum, assembly GCF_040938575.1. Taxonomy (NCBI): domain Eukaryota; kingdom Metazoa; phylum Chordata; class Amphibia; order Caudata; family Ambystomatidae; genus Ambystoma; species Ambystoma mexicanum. Next base: position 781,252,816 of record NC_090935.1, on the reverse strand, counting down.
CCATATTTACTAGGAATAATTGTGCTATGATTAGATTTATCTGTCGACAGAACACTAGAGAGATCTGGTCTGTTATTAAACATGGTCAAGTAGGTAATAGGCTGGAATCTGGGAATTCTATCCACGCTGAAACCTGGATATCTTTTATCACCATGAAATATCAATTACCCGCTAGATTTACACATATCAGTTATGTGAGTCCATCTAAATCATCCTTGAACCCATTTAACTGGTCAATTGCAGATATAGAATGGGCCATGAATAAACTTAATACTCGGGCACCTGGTCTAGATGGTATTCCCTCATGTGTATATAAAGAAGATAAGTGTTTTTGGGCAGCAATCTTAAAAATAAAATTTGATTATATACTTAATTCAGGTACACTTCCAGAGACGTGGTTGACCTCCATCCTCATTCCAATTTTTAGATAAGGGGATTCATCAAAACCGGAAAACTACAGACCCATTTCTTTAACCGATGCAGTGGCTAAAATATTTTCTATTCTTTTGTTCGCTGACCTTGAGGAATATCTGGGAGTACAAAAAATACATTCTAAATATGAAATTGGTTTTAGAAAATCTATGTATACCACTCTAAATGCCACAATTATGGCTCATTTATTAGCCGGTACAAAGGCTAATTAACTTAGTCCTATCTATTTATCCTCTATCGATATGACATCTGCATTCGATACTGTGGTTCGTAATTTATTATGGACTAAAATAGCCCATTTAGGTATTCCTGATAACCAGATATATTGGATTTCTAAATTTCACTCCAACACATCTTATAGAGTTAGAATCAGGAAGGGTGATGTGGTTACTGAACCCATTATGTGCTATTTAGGCCTTAAACAAGGTTGTAACTTTGCAGTGATATTATTTAATATATATCTTTGTGATATGGGTAGTATCTGGAAAAATAGTAATACGTATGGCGCACGGTTGTGTTCGCTAAGGCTACATTGGATAGCCTTCACGGACGATATTATCTTGTTTGAACTTACACTATATGATAGGTTATTTATAACGCGCTTAATACCCAGATGTTTCAAAGAGCGACCCGGGGATCGAACCTGTGGTGTTCTGTGTCGTCTTGCTTCCAATGCGAGCATGTTTTCCCTGAACTATCCTCCTCCTCGTAACTGGCTTACATATGAAACTGCATCTGTTTTCTAAGTTTGCATATAGTCATAACTTAAAACCGAATTTAGCTAAGACAAATATAATGATATTCGATTCTGGGAGAAAGCTTAGAAAGCATGTGTGGAATATAGACGGTGAGGCAATATCCCAAGCCCAGGAATTTATATATCTAGGGTATCGCCTTAGTAACATATTTTCGATAAAATCCTGGGTGGAGTATCTAAATCTTAAGGCAAGACCCTTAGCTAGCCAGTTGAAAATTATGTTCTCCAAATAATTTAATGTCTGTGTCACCCTTATTGGACTTTATGACATTAAAAGTTGAACCTGTCCTTTTATATGGATTAGATATGTGCCTAATTAATTTGAACCCTCAGCTTGAGGTATTACAAGGGCGTCTGTTAAAATCTGCACTCAAATGATCTCTCTCCATTCCCAACTGTATTATATGACATGACTTAGGTATCATCTCTTTGTCGTGTCGGAAAGAATGTAGAGATCTTTCTAACTATGCTAGGATTATTACTCCTCTGGAGAACTCACTCTATCGTGATTTTAATCTTATTACAAAGAGTTGTAGTTCCATTTCTTTTATGAAATGTAATAAAAAGATGCTTGAAATCTTGGATGACCTAGGTGTAGTTCAGTGGGACCTGAGAGTAAGGCCCGGATATGTTAAACAAAAACTGCTTGAACGTGACTGGATTAGAACTATCGGTGAACTATCAAAATTTAGTACCTATAGTGAATATTCAAAAATTTCTAGAAAGCGTCATGGGTGTTGTTCATATTTGGCAATATTTCCATGTACCATTGCACGCATGTACTTCATGCGATTTAAACTAAACCAAATGCAAACGATGGAACGGACCAGATTCTGGGGATCTCAAAAAGATAGTTCTCCATCCATGTCATGCAGATTCCCCAATTGTGTAGAAACTAATGCGACTCTACAACATCTTATTTTGGAATGTCATTATTTTAGAGATGCTCGAACAAGGTTTTTGACAAAATGTATTAACATTGATTATGAAGATTGCATGGAATCATTATGGAATTGTTTAATGTTAGGCAAAGGTAACACAATAATGTTTGCATTAGTCCCATTTCTAAAGCTGATTGAAAAAGAAATGGAGCTTCTACACAACTCTGATTGAACCTGTGGGCTTATATATGTCAAAGTATACTGTGATGATATGTTTTTATCATTTTGCTGCAAATTTTATGTAAGGTGAAATAATTGAAATGTTTTTAGACTGTATTCTGTGACAATAAGTTGACTATAGACGAGGAATAATAGATGAATATTTAATAACTGAAAAATGTGTTAAAATATATATATATATATATATATATATATATATATTGCGATTTTGCACATTGCTGTTTTGCACATTTGCTGACTTTGCACCTTCTATTTCTCATCTTAGTGACTTATGTACCACTGTTACTAATACTGGACAATATCTGATTTTGATTTTAAATTAAGAAAATTGTTAAATGAACTTATGTGAAAAAGAAGTATGAAATTATTTATAAAGGTTGTTTAAACCATAAACAAATAAAAAAAATAAAAAAAATAGTCCTCTTCATTGATGAGTTTGAGAGGGTATATTCCATGTTGTTTATTAACACATCCCGCAATGAACAGGCGTTTATGAAATTCTTTACACACAGGCTTGAGGTCCGAGATCTCATTTGATCTGTAGCTACTGTGATTTCCACTTGCGGTGTTAAGTCAGACGACAATGACCTATTGACCTCTGTTGCCCTCTTAACCCCTTTTCGCGTCATAGTGGACATCTCGTCCAACTCCTGAGCCTTCAGATCGTCTACCCAAATGCGACTCCCACTTCTCAAAATGTAGATTTTTGACATTCATTTATTTTCCACCAAGTACTGGGATCCCTTTACTAATACAATGCCTTTAGTCATATGCAGATGCCCAGGCTGCAAAGAGATACCTCAGGGACAATCGAAGGTCGTAAGCCACACACCTCTTTTTTTGCTTTCGCAGGGACGTAAAGGCATTTAAGAACGATTTGCCGTACATACATTTATTGCATTGCTGCCTGAGAGCCCAAAGTACTGATAATAATTTGAGGGAGCCAAAAAGCATAAAGATCTTCACTTGCCCATTAATGACTGTTGGTCAATCTTGCTTGCATCTCCTCGTGGGTCGAAGAAGAAGTGTCCTGTAGATTGCAGTGTACCACAACAGTCCTGGAAAGCATTGAAGCACACAGTAACACACTCTGCTATGCTTTGTTCTTGCAGCGGGTGTTGAGGAGTTAGGACCACCTTCCCAGTAAACACAAAAGTGAGACTTCTAGAAAGCTCAGCACAACAGCGAAAATGAGGAAATCTCAATAATGTCTCTGTGAAGGGCACCCTTCTCCCCGCAGCCCTGGAACACGATACATACTGTGAGAACACCACACGCTCTTCACGCTAAGGAAGGGTATTTGAGTTTTGTGCTGACTCTGCCACTGCCTCACTTTGCTGCCAGCAAGAAAAGACTCCAGTGGATATACCGCCAAACAGGGAAACCTCACAGTGCTCACAAACATACTGTGAGCACACCGCCAGAGTATATCGTTGGTTGATTTGTTGGTATTCACTCGAGTTTGGTTATTATTTTACTCATCAAAGTTTTTACTTTATGTCCCAAATAAAATGGGCAATAAATTAAAAAAACAAGTTTGTAAAAGCCCAAGGTCCAGCCGAATAAATTCTATATTTCTTTTGAGCACATGTCGGCTGGATACATCTCTGCTTAAGGTATATGTAGCTAATGTTGCCCCATTCTTTTAGTCCCTTTTTCAATATCAGGGAGTGATTTGCAGAAAGTGGACACACTTTATATATTTTTTGATGAAAGTGCCAAACAACACAGGTACTCTTATATTGAGTATCCATCAATAGGTCGGAATACCATTTTGAGGAAAACCTTGCTGGTAAAGATTATTTAGTTTAGTACCACAAATTAGAAGGAACAAGGGTTACACTGTGAATAAAATAGCCTTTTCGAACAATCACAATTAAGACAACAAAATGTTTGGGATAGACTGCAAGATATAATTTGGAGCTTTGCCCTATTCTTGCTTTGTATGGCTAGGAAATGTTTGTAGCCAAAACGATGAGTCTTTTGGGGCTGTATATGAGAGACCAATGACAGGTAGAAAAGAGTGAACAATGAAGATTTTCCAAGATAACTTGCTAGAAAATTTTGCTTCTATTAGCGACATTGAGGTGAGCATTATCCTTCACTTTCTTTATTCAAATTCAAGCAGATAATGTTAAACTGAACAACTTTAATGTTCTCAAACTACATTCCCTTCAACCCAGGGACAACTCTGCAGTACATCCTATCAACAGGTGGAGCTAGTCAGCCAATCATGTTCCCCCTTCGGCTAGACAATCCTCTACCTCCTTGCCCGGTATTCTTTCGTCAAAGCCCGCTTGATACTTCTTTAACCGTTCTGCCATCACTCCACACTTCTGGAAGAATTGATGAAAGTTGATGATCAACATCATCTTATCGTATGCTGGCTTGCCTTCTGTGGCTGGCCCAAAACCAAAACAAAGTCAGTTACTCGTATGTCCTGGTGCGAAAGTACAAATCATACATCTTAACTAGTTCTAACTTGCTTAGACATTAGAAAACCCTCTCTGTTTCTATCAACAGTTTTTCTCCAAGTAAAACACTGCCCATAACACCCACAATTGACTTCCAACCAAACACAGAAAACAGTTATTTTCAATTAACACGTATATTGCATATTGGCAATCATGCACAAAGGGCGGGATAAGGCTCACATCCATGTCATTAGTAGAATCAAGACTTTCCAGCAAGTTATCTTGGAATATCTTCATTCTATGCCAAGAGAGGAGGCGAGTATTATGCTTGTTTAAAGCTTGCTCACTACTAACAAAGACAGATGTTCCGCTTGTTTGCCGGACCAATCAGCCATCTTCATAATGTCTTCCAGACCTTCTCCTACTTGAAAGGCTTTGGATGTCATAGCTCCCATCTGGAAAGTCCTCCAAAATTATGTATTTCTATGCCGGCCTGAGCTAACATCCAACGTACCCAAAAGGCCAATGTAGGTGATGTGATGGGGGTCTACGGTTTCCTGTCTGCTATCATCAGTTGACCCCATGGCTCTGTTCTGCGAGCTATTGTGGCTTCTTCGTACACCCTTAGGCATCTCATCACACACAGCTTCAGGTGCTCTAGAAAGTATGGATACGTAACTATGTTAGTATTCATTTTCATACTCCTTGAAATGTGGAAAGCGACTCCGTCGGTGGAATATGGCCAACCTCCCAGATCCAAATCATGCACGTCTGATACCCTTTTGCACGACAGCGAACATAGTAGTTTTGTCCGTTTTCTGGACAAAGCCATGCAAGATAGATTTGTATTATCCGGCCATGTTTGAAGAAAATATAGAATCAAGTTTGCATCTCAAAGTACTTCGTATCATGCTGGCGAAGTGGTCCTTAACCTAATACCTTCAAACATGCAACAAACACAAGGGTTCTCCCCTGCCAGGATGCCTCCCATGAGGCTGCACCCCAAAGAAATCAATGAGTGATAATCATTTACTGTTCTGTAAGCCTTCCCTCCCTTGGATAGTGAGGGTAAGAAATTCACTATCTTCACCATAAAAGCTGAACACGAATGTAGCCGTCGGTCCATAAACCAGCTACTCTACACCACACCACATAAAATGCTGCATAGCATTTGACAGCAGATGGGGCTTAGCTTCCTGTGATGTGATTGGTAGCATTCTCTGAAAGTCCTGCCACTTTCTAGCATTCCCCGAAATCCTCCAAGATGTAAGCTTCAGTGATCCTTCGACTATCAACAGAATGGCCTCCCCTTTGGGATTCTTTTGAAGACTGAGAAACAGGTGGAAGAAGGGTTGGAGAATCTGAAGAAAGTTCAAAAAGAGAAAAAATGGAAACAGAAAGGGGCTTCAGTGCTGATTCTGTCCACTCCTTTTGAATTTTAGCCAATATCCTGGCTAGAAGAATGAACGGAGGGAACGTGTAAATCATCCCTGGAGTCCAGGGTTGAAGAAATGTGTCTGAAGCTGCCACTTCTGATTTGGGACTCCAGCAGAAGAATCTGCGTAGCTGTGTATTGAGTTGAGATGCAAAGTGATCTGTGTCCAATGGACCCTACCATCATCCTAGAATCAAGAAGATTTCCTTGTGCAACCTCCAGTCGCTGCTGTACCTGTGGTACCTTGAGTTCCAGTCTGCTACTACTGGACAACCTGGGAAAGTACTATGCTGTAATCAATATTTGTCTGTCCAGGCAGAAATGCCAAAAGTCCTATGCCATCTCTACGAAGGGCCTTGACTTTGTCCTGCTTTGGTGATTGATGTATCTCACTGCTGATATGTTGTCCATCTTGAACAAGATGCAACAGTTCTTCCTGTCCTTGACAAATGTTCTTCTCGTGAAGGATATCCTGCCAAGAGTTCTGAGCAGTTTATTTGTAGACTCACCTTCGGACTCGACACTTCCCTCTGTGGTGAGGTTCCCGCACCTGGCTCCCCAGAATTCTCTGCTGGTGTCCAATTCTTTAACCAGTTCCAGAGCCGACCCGAAGATAACTCTGCCATTCAATGCCTCCATGTGGTCCCACCACCATAGGAGCTCTACTTTCGCCTCTTCCGAGAAAGAGACTTTTTGAGTGTAGGAGATATTCCTCCTAAAATGGGTCACTTTCAGCTTCTGACTGGCTCTGTAGTGTATGGTGCTTGGAAATATGTCCTTCATCGATGACTGTAGGACACCTATGACTCTGGCTAGTTCTCTCAGTGAGAACTGGTCCTTGCCAAAAAGGTTTTTAATCTCCTTTTGATTTTGCAGACTTTTACATTTGTATTTTGAGAGATGCCTTGCCTGTGTCTATGGTGAAACCTATCAACACCATCGCTTAAGAGGGTGTCAGGTCTGATTGCTTCCAATTTTTGAGAAACAGCTGGACCCTAAAGAAGATGTATTGCCCCTCAGACCTGCTGTCACAGAACGCCCTTGTCTTATCTGGTCCTGTCACATGAGGATCATATCGTCTAGATAAAGTATAAGATTACATTCCTCTTCTCTGAGTCTCGCTGCCACAGGTTTAATGAGCTTGGGAAAGCACCAAGGTGCTGAAGAGTGACCAAATGGCAGCCTTGTAAACCCCCAGTATTCCAGTATCAATCCTCCCACTTGAACCTCAGAAACCGCCTGTGGGAATGGAATATTGGTACTGTTAGTTACGCTTCTTCCAGATTGAGAAGTACCAGCCCTTCCCCTGGAAAGGAGGCTCTCTCCATCTTGAAGTGCCTGTACAGAATGAAACAGTTAAATTCCTGCAGATTGATGACGGGCCACATCTCCCCCTTCCTTTTCGCTAAAAAGCGATTGCTTCATAGCCTTCCTGCTTCTGAGACACTGGAGCGATCACTTGCTACCTTACTAGCTCGGCCACCTCCTCACGTCCAATAGCTTGTGATCTCCCAACGAAAAAATGTGTGTAGTATCTGCTGCTTGAAAAGGTGTTGCAAACAATTCTAGGTGGAAGCCCCTGACTGTCTGCCTTATTGAAGTATCTCATGATTAAATGTCACAGGCTTGTGTGCAGAGCGCTGTCCTTCCTCCCATCAGCGATATTTGTGCTGTGCTTATCGCACCCATCTGATGTCTTGTCTATTTTGTTTTGGTACTTTTCTCCAGCTGTCACATCTTTCTCCATGTCACCTTGTTGAGAAGAATGAGACACTGGTTTTCTGCGCTGTCGAATACTGTAAAGCAACTCTGTTGGTCTGGGACCTGTGATCCATTGGACACTGGCCAGAAGAGTGGGTCTTACAACTTGCAGCCCTGGGGATCACCTTTGAAGAGAACATCCTCTTAATTGATGATGGTGTAGGTCCCCATGAATACAGCCAATGCTGTGGTGAAGGAGAATCTATAGAGCATCCCTGGCACTTGAAATTGATCTTAATTAGGATTTTCATGCTTCCTCTGCCAATATGGTGCAGTTGGCATTTCTTAAAAGGCATAATGCCCTTTGCACCAACCCTGCCAGGGCCTGTGAGTCAATTTGGTTCTCTGTATAGATTGCATTCTTTGTTAAATCAAGAATGGTCCTGCCATGTCAAACAGCTTGTCTTGACATGAGCGCCATGCCCCGTGGGTTTCCTTGTTTGGATCCTTGATGCATTTCCCCAAGAACATTAACATCTTGGGGTGTAGCTCCGTTGTCGCTGAGAGCTTCCCTTCTATTTACAACTGTAGGCATTCAGCCCTGACGTGACCCCTTATTCAACCCCTTGTGGAGCCTATTCCTTAGGTATTCTACCACCCTTGGTGACAGTGTCCACATCTTGGCTTCTGGATGGAATAGATTGTGCACGTTGAACATCTCTCCTGTACCTTTGACTTCTGTCAATTTGTCTTGCAGGATTTTCTCTCCTGCCTGCTCTCGTAGACTGCCTGAACTTTGCTTCTCCAGATCGAGGGACTCCTATGACTTTGTCCCCTGACTCGACCAAAGTGAGTCTTCCTCTCCATCTCACCCTAATTGTACTACTTCTGGGCATGAGCGATTCATGTCCTTCTCACCTGTCTTTTCCTTTAGATAGGCCTCTCTCAGGATATGGAATACTTCTTAGATGCTAGAAGATGTATTACTTGTCTGTGAATGTCTTTTGCCATGGGGGTCAAAGAGGGGTATACCGTCCTTTCTTTGCGGGACTTTTCATCGCAGGGTTCTTTTACTGCAAATTTTTTTTAGAAAAAAAACTCATCGATTTTTTTGGGGGGGTTAAAAATTATATAAATGGGTATGGGTGTAAGGGAATAAAATAAAATAAAGGGAACAGGGGTTTGGGGAGGGGGGTAACACCCCCAAAACAAAATTTTAAAAAAATCGATGCGTTTAAAAAAAAAAAGAAATCTGCTGTAAAAATCCCTGCGATGAAAAATCCAGCGATGAAATAATGTAGATCCCAAAGAGGCTTAGGACGTCTTATGGCCATTATCACTCCCCCTTCTGAAACATCCCCCCTCCTCTTGAGCGCGATCTTCCTTCTCAGGTGGCCCCCATATCATCCAGTCTCTGCCTGATCTGTACTAGCACATCTGCAACCACTTTGTTTTACTGATCTGTACTAGCACATCTGCAACCACTTTGTTTTACTGTAGGCTCCATTGAGGAGCCACGGACACCGGCATTTATGCAGCTTGTGCCACCAAACCTACTTCAAGTAATTTATTATTTAAAAACATATTTTTATGCTGCAGCTCAAATGTCTTTCAGGTGACCGTGTGCACAGAAGCCTCTAGGGGGAGTAGTAACTCTCTGCGATGTGATCCTCTTGTCTCTGCACTCAAGGCATGTGGCTTCTCCACCGTTACTGAGCTTGCTGCCTTCTCACATGCAGCAGCAATAATGGCCACCGTCGGAAGCAGAAACTTCAGTGTGGGACTCTTCGGGTCTGTGCAGCAACCTGTGGTCCCGCACTCTAGGCACTCAGTACCTCAGCATTCTTGCTGGAGTGAAATTCTGCAACACCACCGAGCGCACCCGCAGGGTGGTCAGTGGGGGAGAGGAAGAACCTCAACTAAACGATCACATGCGATTGAAGTTTGTAAATTGGTAAATTGAGAAGGAAAACAAAACTCTGCCTACGCTGTGCTCAGCCAAAGTACTACCACATTTGCAGAAGTATTGAGAGAAAAGAAAAGAGCACTTATCTGCTGCTCGAGCCGCAAAGAAAGAGCACTCAGCAAGGAGAAGGAGAAGCAACGAGAAGGAAAATGTTATAGCTTAAGAGGGAACATGATTGGCCAACGAGTTCCACGTGTTGATAGGATGGACTATAGAGTTGTTCCCTTGGTGGAAGGGGCATGTAGTTTGGAAACGTTATAGTTTTTCAATTTAACGTTCGTGTTCAACTTTGATTAACGAAAGAGAAGCATAACGGTTGCCTCCTGTCTTCACATATAATCATGTATCATTTGAATGCTGGTATTTCGATGATTTCCTTTTGCAAACTACAGACCCCACAAACCATCATTCAAATGGAGGCATCCCATAAATCATAAAGTAAGAGAATACATTTGTTTTGCAACTAGTTGAAAGCAGTTTTAAAACATGCATTTGCAAAGCCAACAGTTGTTGTTTTTTAGTAGGAATGGGATAGGCAAAATGGTGTTATTACCTGGGCATATGATTTCAGAGGCTGGCAAATGCCTATCTAATACCTATACACAAGCCAAAACTGTTAGCTTTAACAATGTTTGGTTTTCAGTGCAGAGAACAGATGCAACAACAAACATATTGCTTCCAAATTGATTGGCTGAAGGCGGATTTGGTTAAAACTGTTTTATTACTTAAGGAGCTTATTTACATCTGGAGTTAACTCTCAGAAGACTGCTTAGAAATAACACTGGCACACATTATACAACACAAACTGTGACGTTACTGCATGATACAGCAAGTTCAACAACATCTTAGGATGGTGTTCTTTCTGTGGGGACAGCAGGTCGTGGGTGCGAATTTCCATAGGTATTAGCACAGCTATTGGAGGGGAATGAGTTTAAATAACTTCAAACAAAGCCAACAAATCTTTGTGTCCCTTTTTGCATCCCATCTCCTGACTATCTGTACTCCAATCCAATAGTTTTGGTTCATAGGTGGCATTAAAGCAAAAACGAGGTGATTTAGGGATTGAGGGATTTGGTACTTTGGTGATTTTGGACATTACCCCTATGATTTCAATCTGACGACCCAGTCTCATAAGGAAACACATTGAAACAAATTCAAATGCTGGTACAAATGACTCAAGGCCTGGTCCCTGCTGTAAATTACATGTGAAAGGAGCAAGATTATCAGCTTCTGTTAGAAGATTAAAGTGGACCAATAGGGCATCTTTATCAGTCCGGCGGTAACCTGCCGGTGTAACCGGCGGATTGCTGCCGGACTCGCAACACTTTACCGGCACCTGACATCCCGGTGCCACCAGAACATTACAAGTCCCCATGGATCAGGAGGTCAGGCGCCGGTAAATGTTAATCCCTGTAAGTGATTTCAATCAAGCACACACCCAAGTCTCGCCCAGCATGTAATGTGTAAATGAAACCCTTATTTATTTTTACCTATAAGTTCAATATTCTGAATGATTAACCATTCGTATCACACCCTCCTCAAAATACCCCCCAGGTTACACTGAACCAGGAATCAGGCTAGTTTTAAAGGTAATTATTTGTTTATTTATTTAGAATTTAAAATCACAATATATTTTTAATAGGTAACAACAATCAGCAATGAGGTGACAGGAACAATGAATAATATCTTTAATGCACTAGGAATGAAGTAATGAACACAAAAAGAATGCAGCAAAGAAAAGAATACTTCTGAGTTGGTTTGGAACAGATAGCACTATGGTTAGGGGTTCCCCTTGAAACCCACCAATAGGCAATTTAAATAGATGTGAGGAGAGAGCAGGTATTCAGGAATAATGCAGACCAACCAGAATATCACTCCCACCTTCCGCCCTTAAACACAAAAGAAAAACGGATTTGACTTTTCAACTGTCAAGATGGCTTTGAAATTGACTGAGGAAAAACACAAAATATGTTCAAAATGCTTCAATTATTATACATTTCTATGGCAGCCACTTTGAACAAATGCAAGCAAACATAAGCAATGATGTAATCAAAAGGAAACATTTGGGATATCAAAGGCCAGGTGGGAAATAATTTAAAGGTAATTCACACGTGTAAACTTTTCCAAGTGTCAATTCGCAGCAAACTTTTACTTATGCGATTTTTGATATAACAGGTCAATCGTTTCTCAATGCAATTTTGAGTTGTAGCTAAGGATGTTAGGTACAAGTGGGAGTTGAAATTTCGCTTCTATCTTAAAAACTGAGGGAGTTATAGAGGTTTTAGTGAGAGGTGTTTTTCAAAAAATAAAGACACGAATTTGGACACAGACTTCAGTTTAGAATCAGAAAATATGGCTTAGGCTTTGAATCAAGGCTAGAGTGTTCAGGCTAGGCAACCAAGTCGGGATGAAGTAAGCTCTGAGACTGATTCATGACTTCAGTAACAGATCCCCATCACCTTCTTCGGCGGCACTAGTCCAAACACTAAAAGTGGGATTTATGGATCAGAGTTACATAAATAAAGATGACTATGAAAATGGCGCTTTAGCAACTAGACAGAATAAGATAGCACTAAAGATTTTGACTCTGTTACTGGCTGGGAAAGTAGGGATAGTTCAGAGATCAGAATGGAACAAGATAATGCAAGGTATACAATAGTTCTCTAGCGTCCTTAATACTCACAATCCACTGCGATTTTAAGATTTTTGGACAGTCACGATTCTGGTCAATGTATTGGATCTATCAAGGAAAGACAGCACATCAGGCACGGGAATGGATCAGCTAGACCAGTCACCAGAACTGCACAGGATCTGCCCTTCTTGTTTCTGGGTATTTCAAATCAGCGGGATGGCAAGTTCAACAGGAAAGCATTATGGTAGCAAGCAAGATAGTTTCAGGATGCTAGTTTCAGGATGCTTTCTCACACCACAGTGCTTCACTGGGTTGTAAGGATTATTTTGAGGATTGAGGACTAACTGAAAATGGTTCAGCTACTGCTTTGCCTGGTTCTTGGCATCTGGATCTGGAAGGGTGTTGATTGCTGGATGTTGAATGCTGGATCAGAGTGCTTCGCTGGAATCAGAAGAGTGAGTCCTATGTGTTGTCAGCTGTCTCTATTTATCCTTTCAAATGACATCACAAGAATGGGTGTATGGGCCAATTTAACTAAACTTGCCCCTGTGGACTGGGATTGGATCAGAGCCTCATCTCTGCTTTGCATCAGAGTGATTGGATCAAGGACAGATGATGTCCTCCCCTAGCCACTAGTATCAAAATCAAATTTTGTCCTAAATACATATTTATACATTTGTAACCTCTACAAAATTCACACACAAAGATTTCAAATTTTATATAGTATCTGATCATCAAAATCCTGCAGCTGTGAGATCTTGTTTGGCCTTTCTGCAGCTTTTTGTCAATTTGTCCATGAAAACGTTTTTCAAACTTTCTCCAAATTTCCACAAATATGTGTGTTTACCATAAGGATGTGTGTGTATGTGTGTAAAGTTTAACAATTCTAGCATAAATAAAGTTCCCATAAAATCACGTATATCGCCATTCCTGTTCAGAATATGCTACACAGTTCCACCACATTTTGAAATTTAGTGCCAAAAATTAGACTAACAAATCTGCCCTAACAAATCTGCCTTTTTGATATTTTTCACCATTTCTGATAACAAGTTATGAGTCTCTAAAGAATGTTCATTACATGTTCTTAGCAGCAAATGGTCTGCCTTTTGTCTCTCCCTGGAGCTCAAGGAGTAGCCCCCACCTTTGGGAACCTTCTGCAAGCCAACTTTACAACCTCTTCACACGTCCATTTCCTGGCCTGGAGGATCTGCCATTGTTCAGTCTCTGGCTGCAGGCAAAAGTCCGTCCTACCCCAAATTGATCATATGTCAGTGAATATCTGCTGAGAGGAATGCCCTCCTCTTGGGGGAAACCTGTTTTTCCTCTTCTTGCAGCCCAGCCAGGCTAATGTATTCTTAATTTCTTGATTTAAAATCCAGCAGAAAACAAACTTGTCGCATCAAATGACATAGATAAATTACTTTCCTAGATTTAAACCTGTGGGATCAAAAACAACTGAAATCTGTGTTTCTTTCAGCAACAGTCCTTTTATATTTGCTAATCTGGCAGGCCTTTAGTTTAGATAACCTTAGAGCTTAATCAGGAGAGCCCTTTGACAGGAACTGTCATTCACAGGTAATCCAGTTTTGCTGAAAAATGTTTTGCTCTTAACCTTTCAGGACTTTGTACATTCACAGTGCTTCCTTAGGTTAAATGGATTTTAGCGCCAAGCAAGATTTTGAGTGTTGAGAAGTGTTGTGTACAGGTATTTTGGAGTTTCACTTGCAAAGTAAATGTCATTTACAGGCAAATTTTGGAGTTTCACTTGAAGAGCGCTGCTTTTCCCTCTGCACTCTATGTTTCTTGTCATGGAGCCCACTGGCACTTTTTCTGCAGCATGTGCTCTGTTCCACCACACATGCACCATGGGTGGCAGGTTGTGCAGCAATCTTTTTGGTGTGTTGAAAATGCGGTTTTGGAGGTTTTTCTGCGCACAAGGGGTTTTGCCACCATTTTTGCTGTTTCTTGCACCATAGATAGCAGAGTGGTGCCGCATAGTATAGCAGAGTGGGTTAATACATCCCACATCCCCATTCCCATGGAGCCCCATAGGACTCCATTGGTGTGGGGAGACGGAATCACCAGCACCGTTAGCAACGGTGCCGATGCTTCCCTGAAAACTCTGCGGGCGGGTGCCGTTGCACCCAGGAGGTCAGACCTGCTGTGCACAATGGCCCCCACCCACAGAGTTGTACTGTGGTGGTATGGAAAGGGTGCCGTTATGGTGCAACTGGCACCCTTATTTCCGGACCACTAAAATAGCAAATAGAGACAGATGGTATGGCATAGTTGTATTGAATCAGTGGTGCTGGAACAATTTATTGGGTGGGGTGCTGGCCAGTGATGCCACCTCATCACAATGGCGGATGTGTATACTGTTGGTGCTTCTGAGCCACCTAGCAGAGCACATGCATAAAATGGTCTTCAAAGGTTTATTTTCACCATTTGAGTTCACAATCCTCAGGGCCCCTGATGTTGATGAACATGAGATAAATGGTGGGCTGGTGGTTCCTGAGATTTTCGAGGCTGAGAGCACAGATTGTTCTTCCATTGCCTTTGGTGATGAACAGCATTATAGCGGATCCAATACATGTTTTTTCGTCACGTAGAAACAACACCTTCTCTGGAAATGTTTAAAAACTCACACCTTGGAAGAGTTAATCTTCTTAATTTCTTCTTCGAAGGAGTTGGTCCCCTGCATGATTCTATTTTCCAAATTTGAAAAGAGTTTACTAATATTTCCTCAATGACATTCATTCATTATTTAATTCCTTACTGAATCTTGGTATTGTTCCTACAACATGGAAACATGCTAAAGTAAAACCACTGTTAAAAAAGCCCATGTTAGGTTCAACAGATTTCAGGTAACTTCAGACAAATCTCTCAGATCCCATATTTAGCAACACAGATGAAAATAATAGTTTTTCAAGCCGCTTCATTCATTTGTTGAGGAAAATACTCTCCAAGACCACGTGAAATTTAGCTATTACCCGGACACTGCACATAGTTGATTATTACAGTCATATTGAACCAAATCAGAGATCAAGTGGATGGTGACAGCACCAGAACCTTAATTTCTCAGCCACCTTGAACACTGTTGACAATCACATCCTGACAGCAAGGGTGCAATATTTGCTCTGTGTGGTGAGCTGTAGGGATCGACTTTGTCACCTCGATTCTTTAATCTGTACATCAAGCCCTTTGAAAATGTAATACAAAAAAGAAGTCTTCTGTTTTCCAATGACACTGATTACACTCAAATTATAATACAGATATCTGCTAATCAAGATTTGACCTCCAAGACTGTGAGGGATTTCCTTTCTTCTAACAAACAGAGGATGGGCCAAAATTCCCTCAAGATCAATCCATCAAAAATGGAGGTGTAGATGGGTAACATGCTCGCAAATTTCTGGCGCCCATCCACTAGCCTGGCAGTATTGGCCATTGTCCCAGTGCAGTCATTTCTATAAATAATGTGGGATTCCTCAGGGGCTCTGACCCATCACCTTCCTTACAAGTCGCCTCACTGTCAAAGAACTGTTATAAATCTTTGAAATTAAAAAAATGGTTACAGTTGTTGCATTTTAGTCAATGAGTAATGGCACTTAATTAATGTATTTACATGAGGCTGGACTATAAAACAGGATATATTTGTGTGTCTCCACAAAACTATTGCTTGGGTTGGAAAGAATTCAGAACGCAGCTGCAAGGCTCCTGCATAATCTACGTATGTTTGAGTATTTACTTCCTTGTCTGGTTTCACTACTTTGGCTCCCAGCTAAGCAGTGCATTGTCTTCAAGTCTTTGTGTTTGCTTCACAGGATCGAACATCAGATTTGTATTTCCTGTCTCGCAAGGTTCATTGGTATGGTCCCGCCCCCACCATGAGCCCTTCGGTCTTAATCATCAGACTACTGACCTTCAATCCATCCTGTAACAGAAAGGAAACATTTGGTGGTCACTCCTTTTCTGTGCTGGCCTCCAGATAATAGAATGTCCAGCTAAAATCTCTAAATATAGAGCCCACTCTGCTAGGATTTCGGAAAGAAATATAGGACTCACTCATCTGAGATTGATATCTCTTCTCATCTCCCTTACTGTACAGTGAATGATTGCCCTTTATAAGACCATGAACAAAAACTCCTGAATTAGGTCAAATATATTAAATAGATCTGTACCAAAGGACAAATACTCACTTTATTACTATATATATATTTATTACTAGGTCCTAGTTAGGGTGTAGGACACTTAGCTAAACATGTGAGTACAATATGGTATGATAGTATTGCTAATTATAGTACAGATCATATTGTCTTACTAATGAGACACCATCGGAAACTGACAGCAAATTCAGACTCTTACTTGTGGGAACAATAGGTGCTAACCGAGTGAGATCCCGCATGACATTTCATATCATATCATATGAGATTTATTTCGGTATAAAATACCATAAAGTCATGTGAGGCGTTTCAAGATAAAAATCAATGAGCAGTATCATAAAAAACAGCAGAAAACAACAGTTCATTCCATGCAGTATTGCAAAACTAAGCGGTATAACAATGCAACACCAGTGCTCCATTGTAGCGTGAGTTTATGAATTCATTAAACACTTTTTCCTAATTGCTAATACAGACCTCAAGAAAGTCAGCAGTGTCCAGGAGATCAGAAGAGCGCCATCTAACAACATAAAAAGCATTGCTGGTCGACATTGATACAAATTAAGATTATGTAACAAAAGGTTCAAAGTGCGTTTATACACATGATCATATGTTGAGTAAAAAAATAACAGATGTAAGAAATCTTCAGTACCAATACTTCACAGATCACACATGACACTGTCATGGTCACCAGAAGCACATCTTGCCATGACAGACTTTAGAGGAAATACATTAAAACGGCTATGCTAATCAAACAATAATAATTTAAGAGATTTGAACATAGCAAGTATTTGTGGAGAGCATTCGAAGTCAGCAAGATATGCTGTCGATTAGCACTTTTCGAAGTTATATGTCTTCCCTGCGATCAGTCAACGCTCACAGTGTCTATTGACATATCATGTTTCAGAGTACCTAAAGTGTCCTCATGAAGTAGCCAATGGTTGTCAATTCACATTTCAATCATTTTTCAATGGAGCCTTTTGTTACTGGGTTGCATATAAAACCCAGCACAAACAGGAAAGGGTTAGTCACTCTTCAGTGATTTCTTTTAAAGACAGATGTGATACGAACCTAATTAATTCATTGAACGATCTCCAATTTGGCTCATGACGCAGATGCGTTGGGGCCATCATTTTCTAAAAATATTTGTATTCCCATTAGAAATCAATTTGCACAGTTGGAACCACGGATGCCTGCATAATTCTACAAATTATGTCCAGATGAAACACTGAGCTGCTGCAGAAGCAAAGCCTATAATACCATGAGGCTGCATGAAACAGTACCCACCAAGAATACTGCACAATTTAAAAAGAATCGTCACAAGAAATATTGTGGCAGGAAAAATATCGGTAACTAAGATAATATCTCTCTTAATAGAAATATTTCCCCATAGCAGAACTGTGCATTAGAACAGAGAGACACTGAAAATACCAGGCCCAGACGATGGCCACAGAATGTTGTGTCACAGAACATGACCTCTGCATATGTTATGTTAGGTTTGTTACTGGGATTTATACGGAGCACCGCTGCCATTTGCATGGTCTCTGAGTGCCTTTGAAGATCAAGGAGGATGTGTTAGGTCAGTGGGCAGAAAAGAAAAAAACAAGTTACCCTTAATACTGTGTTGATGGATGCAGTTTGGAAGCACCTGGGTAGAGTGTGACTGTCTGTTTCTAGGTGGTCAGTTTCAACAACCGAGAGCAGTGGTGTGCAAGTTTTAGGAAGGGGGCAGCCTTGTTCCCCCCAGGTGCTTTAGAGTGAGGCGAGATGCATTATGAAGGGCTAGGAGGAGGGAGGACGGTGAGGGAAATACCTCCCAGTTTAACAGGACTCAATCAAATATAGTCTATCCATGTAGTACAGCATAAGGCGCGAGAAATATTGCTATTTTGGGTAGATATAAGTAACCATAGGTAGAAAGGAAGGCCTGCTCGGTAAATGCAGCATTGTATGCACTAGAACCAAATTCGCGAGACCACTGAAATCCCCAGCCATGCCCAAGCTCCCATGAGGACAGCCCAGACCCCCAACCGCCACAACGCCTATTCATTGTTCTAACAGTGTTGCAAAGATGTTTGAGAGGAATGTGCCCTACAAGTCGGTGATCACAGACCGGTGCATGGTGTATATGTTATCTCACACTGGCCGAAGCATGACCCTGCCCATCCCCAGGCGACCATGAGTCATAGCCAATATAACTGATTACAACTTAAGGCCTCTGAATTCCATGGCATCAGGTGCCCTTTGGCCACCAACCTCAAAGTAACAAGTCCTGAAATTGTCAAAGTGGATGGACAGGGCCCATCATTGAAGTGGCACTCCTGTGATTTGTATTGCAAGGTGCTGGGAGGGATAAATTATAGTTCAAAACAAGGGTGGAGACCTTGGAGCTGGATGGCGCAGAGGGGAGTGAGTGAAATGTTTGTGTGGAGGTTAGAGTGCCCCAGAACCTCCTTCGTGTCCGTTGTAAGGCCTGCCAAGTGCGCAGTGTGAGTGATAAAAACAAACTGCATAGTAGGAGTATAATTATTTTGTTTTCTGACCTTAAATGTGAGAAGAAGATGAGCCCCGCAACATCCACGGGATGGAAGATGGAGGAACTGGGCTGGGACCAATAAACTGCCATCCCTGATGGATAAAGGTGGTAACTGTATAGGGTCCAACCAATCAGCTGCACAGGTTTTTACTGTATGTATTGCTTCACTTATGACAATGTTTTGCTTAATAAGATTCTGCTTGTACTACTTTTCAGCAGAAGGTTCTTACAGCAAATTTCTTTGCTGTGCTTCTCATCTGCGTGTGAGATTAAAACTTGTTATCCTTACAAGATCGACTTGGGGCTTTCTTCCCTAGCGGGTCGTATTCTCTCTGGTGTGAGCGTTTAGGGCGTGCATTCAATAGCCTGCCAACAACACCCATGATCCCCCGCCATTGACTATGCTGGGTCGAAAGGATGGGAAAAGCAGACCAAAACATCTAGAAGGCTGCAGGCCCCCACTATTGGCATACAGGCATTTATGTCCAAATAGGAGCTTTGTGTGATTGGGTGCATTTGCTGGGATGGTGGTACTTAAGTTGGTTACAGATGTGTAGAATTGTGTTGTTTGATATCCGCAGACATGAAATGTATCTGTGTGAGTGCCATTGTGGGTCTGTGTACAAAGTGTGTGTAGTGTGGAGTAACATGACGTATTAATCATTATTCTCTGCAGTAGCGACATATGTTTAGGTGTTCAATGTAGGCTGCTTTGAAAAGCCCATTCATAGTTCTATGTAGGGAAGATCACACACATGCATAGGCATTTAACTAGCATCCTCCTGCTAAATAGTGCATGTCATTAGTAGAGTGTGTGTTATAGAAATGGAGGGTTGGCAAGAGGCCAAGAATTGGGAGGCATCTTATATGTGCGCCTTCAGATGTCCATTTTCAGCCCTTTGTTCTTTAGCACATATCAGGGGGCATTTCTGTGCATTTAAAAGCACATCCCAAATTCTCAAATAGGATGCGCTTTTAAAAGCGCAGAAATTAGAGTTATCTCCATGCACCCGAAGGAACAGGCGCAAGGGGAGACGCTAATCGTGACAGGGTCATAACTGACACTGCCATGATTCTTTTATTTGAGTGTGTCACACCTGCTTTTCTATTCCCCAAACAGGGATAGAAATGCTTTTTTTTCTGACCATTTCACAGATAAAGAACATTTTGGAGCCCACGTCGGTGAAACGTTCTCTCAGCAACCATGTGATTGCTGGCAGCCTGTCATACAATAGTGTCAGGAGCACATGCAAATGAGCTGGACAGCACATCTTTGCGCCACTGCCCAGCCCCGCCTGAAAGGGGAAATCACCTTTGAGAATAAGGTGACACAAGCATTTTAGCAATGCGCCAATTGAAAACAGTGCATCATCTGTGCTTTTTTCATTTGCGCTCATTTTGAAAAATCTGGCCCATAGTATTTTTGCTGAGGAATGTCGGCACTGCTATTATACGAGAAGCAGCATTGCCGAGAAGCGTGGCACTGTACAATTCGACATATAATTCTATTCATAGGTTTAGATAAATTCTGAGGAAATTGGAGGCGTGATCCTCTTTGTTTATTTAAAGTCATCAAAACCTTTTAAGACAGCGTGATGTTTAAAGGGCCTTTCATATGTAATGCTCCCAACTCGTAACTACGTGCGTGGTCATATTTTCTTGAGAACTGTAATTGGTGTAGAATGGCCGTTGGTGAGAGGAACCCCCGAAAACTGATGTTCCTTTTAATTGTTCAAAGTTGCTGTTCGTCTTAAAAGGTTTTCATGACTTTAAATATACGAAGAGGATCACGCCTCCAATTTCCTCAGATTTTATCTAAACCTATGAACAGAATTATATGTCTCTTAATATAACTGAGATGCTAAAAAACTGAAGTTTGACCACATCAACTGTGCTTCAAAATTGTGGAAATTTATATTCCACTGACTAGTCTCTGATTCGTTTCTTCCAAGTTGTTAAGTGGGTTGATAACCGAAACAATTACAAACATACTACAAGTATTTGATACAAGTTTATTAGATATATGCTGCCTCTCCTGTCTTGAAGATGGCTACACTAGCAAAGACAGACATGTGGTGATACTGCCTGATCTTTTTTGCCATAAACCGAAACATATGTCGACCATCACTAAAGCTTGAGATTTCCATAAAGCTTCCTTTCTGACGGAGCTTCCTTTCTGACAGAGCTTCCTTTCTGACAGAGTTTCCTTTCTGACAGAGCTTCCTTTCTGACAGAGCTTCCTTTCTGACAGAGTTTCCTTTCTGACAGAGCTTCCTTTCTGACAGAGTTTGTTGTTTGAACAGTATTACCCTGCTCTGTTTTTCAAACGAACTGTGCCATGCAAATGCACGTACACTTGTACTAACCCCACTTTAAAAATGTTTTAATGAAATGTATTACTCTTAGGTCATTACATCTGTGTTATCTCAAAAGGTATTGTGTATATTTGTTATCTTATGTCTTATGCTTTTGAAGATTTAATAAAATAGAAAACATGTTTAACTCATGTGGACAAATGTGGTTCAGTCTACTGTTCTAATAATTGACTTTAAAGGAATTGTGAATATATTCCTTTGCAAAAAGGTACATGTTCACTGTATGTTTGCACCAGGGCAAAGTTTTGCCCTACTGCTTATATATAACATGCCAAAATGCACTCGTCATGGTGCAATGGTTTTCTAATATTTGCAAGTTTTTTTAGAAATAGCCAAACTGTGCCCAAGTGCTAATACCGTGCAAACCTTTCACTTGCACCAGTGCAGAGTTTCTGTAGTCTGGCCCCTGGATCTGCTTCAGGAAGTCTACTGGGCGCTGATTAATTCGCAGAGATGTTTCAAGAAGAATAACACTTGAAAGGCATCAGTGCAATGCACTCTCTTGCTGAACCCGCGTGGTGAGGTCGGGGGTGACGCGGCACCTCCAGCTGCAGCGCCACTGCATTGCATCTACAGATGAGGGGAATTTAAGAGCATTTAACCGTACAACACACGAATGACATAATTCGGTGTTAATTCAGTCGCTCATAACTTTACATTCAACAAACTGCTGGGAGCACGAAACACAATCCAGCGCGACCCTGAAGCACACTCGTCAAGATTATAAACTCTTGGAATATAAATAATTCAGTTTTCGTTTCGAGGTTGCCTCAAAGCCCGATTAATGAATAGGGTAGTTTACTGCAGCCTAGAGTGCCATTTAATTTGAACAAATCCGTGTCAGAGTGCTTGAAGACTGCCAAAACTGAAAGAACAGACCCAGAGTCCTGGCACTGGTGAAGAATGTCGATGAAAAATGCACATGCAATAAAGGCACCTTCCATCATCACCCATGGCGTAACATGTGGACTGCCAGCATGCATCATGGGACTGGTAACGGCTGGTGGATTTCAATTAATGCACACTGCCAGAAGACCCTCTCCAGTAAACAACATACAATTCTAAAAATAAAAATGTTGTTCCATATGACAAAACAGGCATTTGTTCCTTCTATAGTGTAGGGATCCATCTACCCTGCCTATATTGTTGGATTGGGTGCTCTGAAATGGCCTGAATGATGCCTCATTGCCAAGGCTTGGCATTATGCACTGTACCAATGTCATGGCCCTTACACTGTGCCCATGTTATGATGCACTGTGCCCATGACACGCCCCTGGCACTGTACCCATGCTATTATGCACTGTACCCATAGCACTGGCCAGGCACTGTACCCATGATATTGTGCACTGTACACATGGTACAGTCCTGGCACTGTGCCGATGCTATTATGCACTGTTCCCATTGCATGGCACTGGAACAATGCTATTATGCACTGCACCCATGTCATGGCCCAGGCTCTGAACCCATGCGCACTGTTCAGATGCCATGGCCCTGGCACTGTACCCATGCTATTATTATGCATTGTTCCCATGGCATTGTCCCTGGCGCTGCACTCATGCCATACCTGCCTACATTTGAAAATCAAAATTCCTGAGATATATGCCCCGCCCACAGCCACACAAGACTCCGCCCATTTGCACATGGCTCCGCCCACACGCCCAACAGGTAAACTCGGTTGTTGTATACTTCAGTTTGCTTACTGTAGCATTGAAAATAATTCATTCGATGCTGTAGTAAGCAAAATGAAGGCAGTGCCGCCGCCTTCATAATAGTGCTTTCAATCCATGTCATTGGATAAGCACCATTTTTGCGGCGGCGGCTTCTGTTTGCTTACTATAGCACTGAAAATAATTAATTCAATGCTATAGTAAGCAAATTGAAGGCGCCGCCGCCGACGAAATAATGCTGCTTTCAATCCATGTCACTGGATTGAAAGCAGCATTATTCCTGCTGCGGCGCCGCCTTCATTTTGCTTACTATAGCATTGAATGAATGATTTTGGGAAGCAAAATGAACGTGGCACCGCCGCCGTAATAATACTGCTTTCAATCCAATTATATGGATTGAAAGCACTATGACAGGGGTCGGGGGTCGCATTGAGCGCCGTTTCCGGGTCCCGACCACTTCTCCACCCGATTGGCTACCGGCGGCAGCCAATCAGGTGGAGAATATGACGGGACCCGGAAAGAATCTCAAAATTCCTGAGATTCACGGGACTTTTCCAGAGACCCGGAGAAATGCTTAAAATTCCGGAGTCTCTGGAAAAATTCCGGAGGTTAGGCAGGTATGACTCATGCTATTAATCATGCTTGGTCAGCAAGTGGTGTTTGCCGGTGTTCCTTGGCTGACTTGAACTATACGGCGCTGCACCGCACTGGCCCTTTCATTTTCTGATATCCTGCCTACTGAGACCAGAAGCTTTGGAAAGCTTAAAACATCCTCCACCCGCGAAAAAACGGAGTGCAAGTGGTCCGCAAGTGGTGCTTGCCGGTGTTCGTTGGCTGACTTGAGCTATACGGCACTGCACCGCACTGGCCCTTTATTTTTCTGAGATCCTGCCCACTGAGACCGGAAGCTTTGGAAAACTTAAAACATCCCCCCTCTGCGAAAGCGGAGCAAAAGTGGTCCGCAGGTGGTGTTTTACGGTGTTCATCGGGTGTTGGCTGCTTCTCCTGGGCCAGTCTGCATCAGCTCGGCCCCTTTTATTGGAAGGCTACTGTGAACATAGCACCTGCTGAGCTGATGAATAGCCCGCTGTCGATACAGACAAGAATGCAGGTAAAGCATTGCGCTGCACTCAATTGCCCTTTGGAACTTCATGTGGAGGCTCCACCGGCTTCTATTCTATTCTAAAGAATGTTTTTATTGCGCCAACTCGCCCTCAGGCCTCAGAGGGCTCACAGACAATACTAACATAAAACACAAATAAGGAAGCGAATGGCAGTGTTTCACAATCAAGAACGGGGAGGAGAGGAAAAAAAAGGTGACCTAAGTTCCTCCTCCATTGAACAGATACCTTTCAAAGCTTTCCTGGACTGGGCAGTCGACGGAATCTGCCTGATAGAGTGGGGAGATACACTATACACTGCAAGGTATACACTATACACTAAGCAAGATGCTTTAAAATGAATCCTCTGATGCACAGGGAGCCAGTGTAGTTTCTTGCAGGCCTCAGAGACATGATCTCTGCATCCAATGCAATGCCACATACATCTCTAACAGCCCGGTTCTGACTAGTCTGCAATTTTTTCACGTTTGCTTGTGAGGTGCCAACTAGTAGCCCATTACAATAATTGAGCCTGGAGTAAATGGTTAATGGTAGCTGTGGCTATCAGGGCCCTGTTTTCCACTGACAAATATGGCTGGATCTGCCATAACAGTTGTGTCATGTAGGTACAGCTGGAGTTTAGGGAGGAAACATGTTTGTTAAAGTTTAAGTTGCAATCAAAAACAACCACCAGGGTTTTAACATGGTTGGAAACCTGACTATTAGCCCCACCTATTGAAAAGTCCTTGTACTGAGGGCCTAATATCTTTAGCTTTGCCATACTACCGAGAATCAACATCTCGGTCTTCTTGTCATTTAGAGCTAATTAATTATTTTCCAATCAGACTTTGATGGCGTCAAAGACCCTACCAACCATCACTGAGTCTGCTTCATAGGAGCCTAAGAGTTCCAGGATAATCTGGGTGTCGTCAGCATATTTTGCATATTTCACCCCCAGACTATCCAGGAGATCAAAAAGAAGTTTTTCTGTTGAATTCGGGTGAGAGCCCCGAATGAGAGCCCTGGATGAGAGTCCCAGTTGTACTGAAGTGGGGAGGAGATGCACTTCGAGCTTAATGGAGACCTTTACCCCAATAAATGCTACTGCATCAGTTATTTTCTGTGATACTAACGGAGACTGTAGGGTTCAAAATCTGCCTTATGTACTGCCTGAGCTCGGCGAGCGGACCCCCACATGGTGCCCCTCACTTACTCTGTGGAAATATCATCTTATCAGAGAAACTAAGTCCAGCTACTCCCGCAATGCTGACTACTTCCTTGTTGTCAGGCATCCTAGTGAAGAGAGCGCATATGCCTGCCACAAAGGAAAACTTGAGAAACTCAAAGGTCCTCACCGATAACACTGAGGCGGCTCCCCTAAATGGCCAATTGGGAGACCAAATGCTCAAAGGCATTTATTGCAACCAAAACTGCCTCAAGCCTAAGGAATGATCATAAAAACTCTTATCCACAGATCAAAAAAGAAAGAGCTTAGACGTAATTAAGGACAGCCTTCATGCATTAGACCAAAAACTGTCCATTTGAAATAAAAACTTTGAAAACACTTTTGCTCCCTCTTCCTATGGCCCAATGGGGGAGTTAAACACACAATAGCTAGTGAGCATCTGGTTGCAGACAAATATGCAGGCCTCCCTCGCTGTATGCGAAACCAGGAAGATTTTAATATAAGTGACCCGAAACCTCAAGACAGCCCGACTAGGAGGATGGAACTTGTAAGTGCTAGCCCTACCACCGAAGCTGAGCCTGAATTAGGAGACAATGATGTTTCTATATCGAGAATGAGTCCACGAAACTCCAGTTCCTCCTCTCCCTCTATGTTAAGCTCACATATCTCGCATTGCAACTGGGACCTTCGGAGTGGAGAGTGGAATTTAACAGGTGAGCATATGAGCCAGATAGAAAGGGTGGTGATGCAACACTCACCATCTCTCTAGCCCGGTTCACCAAGCTGTATGAGTCAATCCACAGCTCTTTGCAAGATCAAGCAACATTAATTGCAATGATACAGACTAAACTGGCTGGTATCGAAAACTTTGTTAACAATGTCGATGCTCGACTGAATAAGGTTGCCGAAGTATCACTGCAGTGGCAAAACCACCTGCGTGACATGGCGAGGAGAGAGTCAACGGATACATCTCTCCTCTTGGAGGCCATCCTAGAAAATATGCAAATGGATGAGGCAGCAATGCAAACAAGATCAAAATGCTGCTTTAGTCCTCCCGAAACCAAAATAGACTAAGCCGTCCATTCCTAGTGATGATGTGGAAATCGTCGAAGTAATTTCTACTATGGAACCTGCAATTCAGAGCCAGTGAACAAGACAAATACGTTCCAATATTTAGATCAAGCACTAAGAAAAAAGATCAGCCAGTAACTTTTGGCATAGAACCTAACAGAAAAACTCCCAAGAAAAAATCAAAAAATGTAATACCAACGGGGTAACAGAAATCAAATGGATCAAGGGCTTTTATAAGAAACATAAGGACTCCACCACCTCTGGCCATGAAACAACCCCTTAAAAAATCAAAAAGAGAACTGTCACTGGCCTAGACCACAGAAGCGGTTCCCCTATTAACGTACTTAGATGTAGAGAGGGAGGGAGATGAAACATCTACTGATACCTGCTTAAGCAATCTAATTGATCTAATGGACAGGGATGCAGATGAGGTGGAATGGGCCAATGTAAGCAGCTCAGACTGGGCTGAAATTGATAGGCAAATGATGCAACCGGCCACCCCTATGCCTGATTGCTGGAAGCTTAAGTCAATGGCCAAGCGTGGTTGTCCAGGGGAGGCCCTTGTGGATAAGCTGTTCCTGACAATGGAAGCAAAAAGGCTCCTATGTCATGGCCCCAAAGGGAATGAAGCAGGGCCTAGAAGTCCTGAAGCCAGTCGAGACTTGTCTGGGCTGACACAGCCCCAAAACCAGCTGCAGGAACTTGGCCAACGTCTTAATGCATCTAAAATTTTGCCTGAAAAAAAATCGAAAGGTCTATCTGGAGAGAAGCGTATCAGGACCTAATGCCCCTATTTTGAACAGACCTAATGTCATTAAGCCGGGCCAATATATTTTCGGCATTTAGACATATCACCATGGATCACATCAGAGTGGTGGAGTTTGTAGTCGAAAGAAAGATGGATTGGGTGATCCTCCATATTACTTTGGAATCCCTGAAGCGGTCATTGCTGGCCATAGCAACAAGCTTTTACTGCTGGGCTATGAGTTGACTGACCACAGAGAGGAGCCTAAAGACGCCCTCTGGATGGCTACGACAGAGCATAAAATTCCCATGGTTCGACGATGCACTAAAACAACATATCTGGACCAAGAAGCCCTTGGGAATGGTGAAATTCTGAAGGGAAGGAAACAATCATTGAACCAAAAGGAACTGGCTCCCTTAAAATGTACTATTGAGAAACAAAATTCCAGAACTACGAGCATCCTTAAGATACTCCTCAAAAAGGGAGGTCTACGGATTGGAACTGGCTACCTGGAGTTCTGGCTTATTGTCATCGGGAATAGACTAGTTCAATTACCAAATGATATAGGCTCCTGATAAACTCATGGAACACAGAGGATTCCAAATAAAGTTTACAGAAAACGCTTGAATGCTGGGTTACTTCGACATCTTACGTTTCCAAGAGATGTGGCTCAGAACTAATCCATCATGTGAAGGGTATGAATCCTTCTTGAATCCAGCCTTGAAAGGAATCCTAGGAAGACCACATTCAGGTCTTTTGACTTTGATAAAGGTGGCCGCTAGAATCTCTGTAATCAGCTGCGAACATTTGAACCTGTATGTCCAAATCCTAAAAATATCTAAAGGAACTAATCCTGTGACAACTAATTACCTCCTGGTATATGTATACTAGAGAGTGAAAATGGCTAAGGGGGAGAAATGTGTGAACTCCATCATGAGAATGATTGATGATGCAATTATTTGAATGTATGTCTGCTGTCCGATGAGGGGTAGCCCCTAAAGGTTGAACAGTTGGATGAAAAAGGTCGAAGTTGGGTACTGATCTGTCCATGTTGAATGCTCAAACAAACGGGGAGCATGTGCATGGGGCAGGGGTTTAGAGATCTTGTCTGGACTATTGTTTTGTGTCTAGAAACCTGCTACCACAGGTGGACAAATTTGAAATCATTAAACAGATTCACAGTCACCACGATCTATTGGCTTCCAGCCTCTTTGACACCAGCCCACTTCCTCCTATGAAGTGTATGGCACCGGTGGAGGTTACCTGGGGGAAAAATAGATTGGGGGTAAAGCAACACTAGGTTGCTAAATTTGAAGCACAATATAATAACATCATTGAACAAAATGAGTTGGAGGAGGAATATCTTTGGATTCTCAAGGATTCCAACAATTCCAACCCTAACAAAAGCATTAATAGGGAGGCCCCAAAGCATGCATGCGGTTACTCACTGGTGGTAGCTACGAGACATTTTCAAAGGGATCTACGAAGTCTTTAGAGGTGTATGGGCCCTAACACCCCAGAGCTGTTTTACAACTGTTTCTCTGCTACTAGGGTGATAAGAATGCAAAGAGATTTGGAAAAGATGCTCCTAACCGTTTGTGAAAAAAACACAAGAGATCTTTGGGACGTCCTTAACAACAGAGGTTCATTTAGGTCCACCAATATGATGGGTCAGGTCAGTAAGCCAAATGGATCTCCCATTATGCCCTCTTGTTTGCCAAACCGCAAGTCAGGGGATACAAAAAGGAGACACCTAATGATGAGAAATGGTCTTTTGTATGTGATGTACAGAAGATTGAATTAATGATAAGCAAACTGAGCAGTTTGAGAGCAGCAGGTCCTGATGGGATTTAAAATCAGATGTTAAAGGAAAATATCGAAGCATGCCGGGGACTTGTTTACTAGATCTTTAATCAAATTATGCTTACGAGACAGGTTGCAAAAGCATGGCCAGAGGCCATTATAGTCCCCATATTGAAAAAGGGTGACGGAGGCGACCCAAGAAATTATCGCCGATAGCCCTTTTGGATTCCATGGGGAAACTGTTTGCGTCGATGTTGCTGAAACATCTCAGAGCATGTGCTACAGAAACTGGAAGGTTGGACCCCCGGCAATCGGGATTTGTAAAAGGAGTTGGAACCTCCTTGAATTTGTTCTTGATCAATATCCTGAAACAAAATGCTGTTGAATCCGGATCATGTGTGTATATGGCCTTCATGGACCTTGAGCAGGCCTTTGAAGGGGTTAACAGGGAACATCTATGGAGAAAATTGGAAAACTGGAACTGCCCCAGAGACCTGCTCGCGGCCATGAGGGCTCTGTATTCAAATACATCCATCCAAATTAGAGTGGCAGCTAGTGGCCAACTTACGAGAAAAATTGACACCCATCGGGGGCTAAAGCAGGGGTGTGCCCTGACACCACTGCTTTTTAACCTCCATGTTTCCGATCTGGGTGACTGGCAGAAACAGGTGTGAGCTTTCCCCCCTAGGATCAATGGGACTGAGACACCATGGATCCTGTACGGCGATTACGTTGTCTTCCTGGATCAAACTTCTATTGGCTTACAAAGGCGAATTGTAGCCTTAATGACTACCTAATAGCCAATGACATGAAGATGAACGTCAATAAATCTAAGATATTGGCCCTGTCATTGGCTGGCAGGAAACTCAAACCTGGGTTTGTCTGGAAGATGGAGAAGATCGAACTGGAGCTATTTGACTCCATCACCTATCTTGGGATGGCTATTAATAAAAGCATAAATGAGTTGGCCCACTAACTCTCCCTGACGGAGAAAGTAAAACGGTCAATACAGGGGGCAGCCCTCCACAGGAAGTATGGGTGCAACTCCCTGTTACCACTAATGAGTTTCTACCGACAAAAGGTTGTCCCAATTCTGATCTATGGTGGTGAAATTTTGCTATACCTCGCTTGGGAAACATGGGCGATATTGGAAGGGTTTTTCTGGCGCAGGATTCTGAGGCTACCATAATCCCTTCCAATAGCTATCATCCAATATGAACTGCGGTTGCAATCATTAACCTTGATAGTGACATGGAAGATCTTGGCCTTCTATAGGAAAGCTAGCGTGGGTAATCTAGCACCCCCGATGGAAAAATTAAACAGGGGAGACTATGCCCCTGATAGTTGCTTGGGGAGATGGGAAGGAAAAGTGGAGGCGTCCCTAAGTGAAATGAACACTAAATTGGAGAACCTCATGGCCAATCCAGTGAGTGTGAGGAAAAAGCTTCAGATCATTGACTTGATAGCAACGGTGGAGAGAAGAGGTGCTGATAGTATGAGACAGATTCTGAACGGGGAACAGAGGGGTCTGAATCCGCTCCCAAACTCCATGCAAAAGTTTCCTCCGTCCCATTATAGAGATCTCCTTCTACGATGCAGACTGAACATCACGGATACTGGATCCAACTCGCGAGGAAGCAAATTACTCAGTCAAAGTCGCACTGCAGGCCTTGTGGAGTGGGGAGGCTGGAAACGTGGCATTTAATGACATCTTGTTAATCGCTGTCACAAATCAGACAATGGGTTCTTGGGGACCTTGCAGCTCAACCCATGACTCTAACGGCTTAACAATGGTGGGAATGGGTCCTCCGGGAGAAAGAACTAGCCTAGTGTTGGCGTCCATGAAGTTCCTGGAATTCGCCCTAAAGTCCGGATGGGAAGTTAAGAGGGGGGGCTAATCTGACAGGTATAGGGATCATTGGATAATGAAACCTCCTTCTCAGTTCTTTTTTGTTTTAAAAAGTTTCATCTTTGGGGAAAGTTGTGTTCATTGACTTTTTCCTTCATATGCTAAGATTGAATTCGATTCTCCTCTGTGAGGAGTGATGATGTTAAATATGTAATAGGTTTTAAATTTGTGAAACCAATATTCACTATATCCATGTCATGGCTCTGGCACTGGACAAATGGTGGTATGCTCTCTGCCCATGGCATGGCCCGAGCACTGTTCCCATGCTATTGCACTGTCCCCGTGGCATGGCCCTGGCACTGTACCCATGCTAGTATGCACTGTACCCATGGCATGGCCCTGGCACACTAACCATTCTATTATGTACTCTACCGATGGCATGGCCCTGGCACTGTACCCAAGCCAGTATGTACTGCACCCCTAGGAATGGCCTTAGACAGTACCCATTCTATTATGTACTCTACCCATGTCATGGCCCTGGCACAGAGCCCATGCTATTATGCACTGCACCCATGGCATGACCCTGGCACTGTACCCAAGCCAATATCTACTGCACCCATGGCATGGCCCTGGCACTGTAACCATGCTATTATGTACTACATCCATGGCATGGCCCTGGCAACGTACCAAGCTAGTATGCACTGTACCCATGTCATAGCCCTGGCACTGAGCCCATGCTATTATGCACTGTACCCATTCCATGGTCCTCGTACTGTGCCCATGCTATTATGAACCATATCCACGGATGGTCCTGGCACTGTAGCCATGCTATTATGCACTTTATCCATGATATTATGCACTGTACTCTTCACATGGCCATGGCACTGTACCCATGCTATCATGCAGACTGACTGCATGGTATGGTCCTGGCACTCTACCCATGGTATTATGCACTGTACCCATGACATGTCCCTAACATTGCACCCAAGCAACTATGCACTGTGCCCATGGCATGACTCTAGCATTGTACCCATGCTTGTATGCACTACCTCCAAGACACGGCCCTTGCATTGTACCCATTCACTTATGTACTGTACCATTGGAATGGCTGTGGCACTGCACCGATGCTATGATGACCTGTGCCCATGGAATGGCCACGTCGCTGTGTCCATGCTAATATACAGTGTGCTGATTGGATTGACCTGGCACTGTGGCCATGATATTATGAACTCTACCCCTGGCATGCCCTGGCACTGTACCCATGCTGCCATGCACTGCACCCATGATATGGCCCTGGCACTGAACCCATGCTGTTATCAAGCACACCCATGACATAGCCCTGACATTGTAGCCAATCAATTATGTACTGTGCACATGACATGACCATGGCAATGTACCCATAACATGGCCCCATGGCACTGCACCCATCCTATCATGCACTGTGCCCATGGTATGGCTCTGGCACTGTACCCATGATATATTCTGCACTGCGCCCATCATGGCCCATACATTGTACCAACGTTATTCTGGACTTCACCTATGGTATGTCCCTGGCACAGTACTCATGCTGTTATGCACTGTACCCATGGCATGCCCTCGTACTTTGCCTATGCTGTTATACAATGTACCCATATCATTGTTCTGGCAGTGGCCCCATGCTATTTGCCCTGGCACTGGACCAATGCTATTATGCACAGTGTCCATGGACTGGCTCTAGTACTGTACCCAAGCTACTATGCACTGCCTCCAAGGCAATGTCCCAAGCTACTATACACTGTACCCATGGCATGGCAATGGCATTTTATGCATACTATTATTCACAGTACCCATGGCATGGCTCTGGCACTGAACCCATCCTATCATGCCCTGTGCCGATGGTATGGCCATGGCACTATACCCATGCTATTATGACCAGTGCCAGTGATATGGCCCTGTTACTGTGCCCATGCTATTATGCACAGTACCCATGACATGGCCCTGGCACGGTTCCCATGCTATTGTGCACTGTACCTATGACTTGGCCCTGGCAATGTACCCATGCTATTATGCACTATGCCCATGGCATGGCCCTGACACTGTGCCCGTGCTATTATTCACAGTACCCATGCCATGGCATTGGCACTGTTCCCATGCTGTTTTGTGCTCTATCCATGGCATGGCCCTGGCACTGTACCCATGCTCTCATGCACTTTTCCAATGATATGGCCCTAGCACTGTACCCATGCTATTATGAACTGTATCCATTTTGTTTTGTATGTTTGTTTGTTTGTTTTATTCACTTATAATGCACACCAGACCCGAGGGTAATAAGGTGCCGCAGTAAAGGATATGAGAAGCTTAGGTTACATGGTTACATATAATAATATACAGGCAGTGGCATTAATACAGGTGATAATATACAGATAATAATATACAGGCAATATCAATAACACAGAAACACAGGAGTGGGAGTGTACAGATACTAGGTGGGGAGTATATACAAGCAGGTGGTGAGAGGAGCTGGGAAGCACTGGCTAGTTGATAGAAGACTTCAGCTGGTTAACATAGCTGGATCTAAATTTGAGGTAGGATTTCTCAGTGCGTAGAGGATGGGGCAAAGAGTTCCATACTTGAGCCGCACGGACGGGGAAGCTGGCACCCCCAGCCTTGATCAATTTGAATCTTGGAATGATAAGGGTGTTGACATTAGAGATTCCTGAGGGTCTGGAGGAGCTTCTCTCTACAAATCTGTCCATGAGATGGCGAGGTGCTGCATTATTCAAGGCTTTATGCGTAAGGAAAGCAACTTTTAAGAGGATTTTGTCTTGGGGCGACAACCAGTAGTTATTACCCCTTATCTTAGATATATGTGATCTTTTAGATATACCGAGAGCTGCTCTCAAGGCATTATTTTGTAAAATTTGTATTCTATGTGGGATGGATTTATTAGCACCAACATATAAGGCATTGCAATAATCGAGCCTAGATAAAATGAGGGCTCTAGCTAAGATAATGCAATTGTCGTCTGAGATAACATGTTTACCTGCTCTGATGAGCTTACATGTGTAAGCTGCAGCTGAAGCTAATGAGTTCATCTGTTTGTTAAAGGAGAGGGTGTCATCTAAGTGGAAGCCAAGTGTCTTCACTTCCTTGGCTACCTTGATAACATTCCCATTGATCTCGAAATAAGAGTAGTCCTGACCTAGTTTTCTGAGTTGGAATGGGTGCCCAGAATGATTAATTCTGTTTTGTCATCATTCAGGCTTAGATCGTGAGTTGCCATCCATGCCTGTGTCACCTACACGAATTACGCCAATGACACCCAGATACTCATACCCATCACTGGTGACTACATTGCCGACGCCAAAGCCCTCAGTGACATCTATCTTGTCATCCAAGCATGGATGGCTCAACACGAATTGTGCCTCAACGATGACAAGACAGAGCTTCTAATCTTAGGTACGCAACAGAGGCTCAACAAACTGAGCTCTCTGTTCGGTTCCTTAAACATTGACAGTAACCTAATTAAAGTTTCCAAAGATACTAAAACTTTGGGTATTTATCTGGACTCCTCCTTGACTCTCACTAGGCAAACCAATGCAGTAGCATCCGCATCTGCTTACACCTGCAAATTGATCTCAGCTTGTCACCCATTCCTTACCACCCAGAATTGCATCACCCTGGCCAGGACCTTGGTTATGTCCAAACTGGACTACTGCAATGCTCTGTACCAAGGCACTAACCAGGGTAATCTTAATAAACTACAGATTACCCAAAATAATGCCATCAGAGCTGTCCTCAATATCCCTCGTTCTGCTCACATCTCAGAAACTAGGAAGAACCTCAATTGACTTTCAGTCGCCCAAAGAATCTCACTCAAAGCACTAGCCCTCACATACAAATGCGTAAACCATCAGGCCCCAACGTACCTTGCCTCACGATTCACACAGCATATTCCATTGTGAGTACTCAGATCTGCACAATCCCAAGGTCTTGCGATCCCTAGATTCAAGCTCCAATCTGCTGGGGGCACCAGCTTCCCAGTCCTGGCGGCCAAGTTTGGAATACCGTACCTCTCGCTATCAGAACCCTACCCTCATTCAACCTATTTAAACACAAAGCAAAGCTCTGGCTAGCCACATCTTACTAACAACAGCTCTTCTGATCATGACTGGCCCTCTGGGTCCCTGTTCTGCTACGCTCCCTCACTAATGCTCTGTTTGCTACCTTGAATTGTAACGTCACTTGTACTTTGTTCACAATTTACTGTAAACACTGTAACTATATTTCATGCCTGTAATGTTCTTCTAAGTTATGCACCCGGTTGCCCTTGGGCCTGGTCTGCGCTATATAAATAAAATAAATACAAATACAAATACAAATGCCTGGATGATGAGACACACCCTATTTACCAAGGCGAAATCCTTTTTGTGATCCCCTGAAAGTGGGAGGAGAATCTGGGTATCATCCGCATAATTAGTGCAGGTGATACCAAGAAGGTCCAGATCATCAAAAAGGGGCTTAGTAAATATGTTGTATAGGGTTGGGGATACGCAAGAGCCCTGGGGAATGCCGCACAAAATGGGGATCGGGTCTTCTGCATCTGAGGGGGAAAATACCCTCATGGTCCTATCACTGAGGAAGGATTCAACCCATGTTATAGATTCTTTGGAGAAGTGTGCAGCGGAGCTAAGGTAGATGCAAAGGACCTTGTGATCGACAAGGTCGAATGCGGCCGAGAGATCCAATAGTAGGAGGAGGGCTGTTTGACCTTTGTCCTGTAGTTCATCTATTTGAACCTTCAAATCGATGAGGGCGGTCTCAGTGCCATGTTGTGGACGGAAACCCGATTGCCGTACTCCCAGAAGCTTGTGTTGTTCAAAGAATTTTTGGATTTGGGTGTATGCAATCTTGTCAAGGATTTTTAACAGGAACGGGACTGTCGTTATGGGGCGGTAGTTAGTAGGGATGAGGGGGTCTAGGGTTTGTTTTTTCAGGAAAGGCAGTACCCATGATTGTTTCTAGTTGGTCGGTACAGTGCCTGAGACGAATGAGGCATTAATGAGTTTGGATAGGAAAGGCATGTCCCTTTCACTGTGCCCATGCAATTATGCACAGTACCTATGCCATGGCACTGGCACTGTTCCTATGTTATTATGCACTGCACCTATGGCATTCCCCTGCACTGTGCCCATGCTATTATGCACTGTCCCCCTGCATTGCCCTGTCACTGTACACATGAGATTGTGCATTGTACCCATCTCATTGCCCTGGCACTTTACCCAAGCTACTATGCTTTATACCCATGGCATGGCACTGGCCCTGTACCTATGCTATTATACACTGCTCTCATGATGTGCCTTTATGCTGTACCCATGATGTTATACACTTCCCCCATGCCATGCTCTGGCACTGTACCCATGGTATTATGCACTGTACCAATGGCATGGCCCTGAGACTGAACCCATGCTGTTATCTACCACACCCATGACATAGCAATGACATTGTAGCCAATCAATTATGCACTGTGCCCATGGCATGACCCTGGTACTGTACCCAAGACATGGCCTCCCACCACTACACCCATCCTACCATGCACTGTGCCCATGGAATGGCTCTGGTACGTACCCATGGTATTATGCACTGTTCCAATAACATGGCCTTTACATTGTACCCAAGTTATTATGCACAGCACCCATTTTATGGCTCTGGCACTGTACCCATGCTAGTATATTGTGCACCCAATAGCATGTCCCTCCCACTGTACCCATGCTATTGTGCACTGTACCCATGGCATGTCCATGGCACTGTGCCCATGCTGTTATGCAATGTGCCCATCTCATTGCCCTGGCACTGGACGGACCCATGCTATTATGCAGTGTGTCCATGGAATGGCTCTAGTATCACACCCAAACTACTATGCACTGTCCCCAAGGCAGTGCCCCCAAGCTACTATATGCTGTACCCATGGCATGGCACAGGCACTGTATCCATGCTATTATGTACTGCGCCCATGACATGGGCCTAACATTGTACCCACGCAATTATGCACTGTCCCCATGGTATGTCCGTTGCACTGTACCCATGCTATTATGCACCGTACCTATGGCATTCCCCTGCACTGTGCCCAGGCTATTATGCACTGTCCACCTGGCATGGCCGTGACACTGTTCCCATGCTATGGTGCACTGTACCTATGGCTTGGACCTGGCACTGTACCCGTGCTATTATGCACTTTACCCATGGCTTGCCCCTGACACTGTGCCCATGCTATTATTCACAGAACCCATGGCATAGCACTGGCACTGTTCCCATGCTATTATGCACTGTACCCATGGTATGGCCCTGGCACTTTACCCATGCTGCTTTGTGCTCTACCCATGGCATGGCCCTGGCACGGTACCCATGCTATCATGCACTTTTCCAATGATTTAGCTGCAGCACTGAACCCATGCTATTATGTACTGTACCCATGGCATGGCCCTGCCACTCTTCACATGCTATTATGCACTGTCCCCCTGCCATTGCACACGCCACAGGATGAGAGACAAGGGAAAGCAGAACCAGGCTGCACACAACAGCAGGCTAAGGCTTGCAGCCAAGGCCAGAAACAAGCAACACATTTCAAACCTAAAACGAAAAGGGGCCATCTGCAATAAAACTGAATATATCCTCATACATTTCAGACCGGAAGAGCTCCATTTCGTGGTCCTCAACCACATGATGCAGCCGTGCTAGACAATGATTATTCACCCGCGGTGGGAAGGCAAATTGTTCTCAGCAATACAGACAAGAAGTGAAACATGGATTTGTTAACAACGTTGCAATCTTGAGGGCACTTTCACAGGAAAAAGTGGTACTGCTAACAGATACATTGGGAAAACACAGTAATTCTCATCACCTTGAAGAGATGCACAGAGCGCTGAGAACAGAGCTGGGTTCGAGGCCTGGGGCGATAAGTTTCAGGGAAAAGAAATCCATGGGTGGATGGCAGAGGGCAAGGGCCAATGGTAATTCTGCAACCCTTCAACAATGTAACAGATAGTTTCTTGGGGAAGGGGCAGGCCAGCCACTTTACATGCAAGGACCTATCAACTAGAATCTATATAGGCTATCCATAAGGCGTACAACTCTGATCACCCAACCAAAAAGAGTGATAGTTTTTTCAGAGATGGGCCCATGTTGTGATGCCAGGCGACAACAAAATGGCCTGACACAGGCTCAAGGGGGGGGGGGGGATTTTGTGGGGGGGCTGGGAATGCGCAAATGTCCTTTATGATCCCTGTCAGTTTTTGTAATAAACAACAGTTCTAACTTGCCCTTGGCTGAGTCCTCTGTCACTGGGGGACGGTTGTTGGGCCCTGGGAGCTGAACGGGTAAGCTTGCAGTAACCCCCACACCTCTGGCATACCTAAGCAGAGGGATGATTTACTACGCCTGTTCGGCACAAGCCTCCGCCTCCACCGCAGCGCCTGGAGGGCTGTGGGGCGCCTCGTGGAAAGCGAGCCAACAGGGAAGTGCATCCCCATGTAAAGGCCATCAGGAGCCAGCTTGGAAATATCCTGCCCGCGGTCGGTGAGGACTCCAGCAGACCAGAAGGGTGGTGTGGCAGCTTTGGTGGAGCCGGTAGCCGAAAAGCATCAGTGGATCACAGAGTGTAAGTATTGACTCAGCCACATGGCAACTAAGGGGAATGGGAAAGTAATGGTGGGTGTGGGTGGTAACGAGCAGTGTTGAGTATCTGTGAAGTATTGTTGAGTATTGTCTAGTAGTGTTGAGTATTGTGAAGCATAGTAGGGTGTGAAGCATAGTAGGGAAAGGAGTGGAGGTAGATGTCACTTTTGTGGTTAGGGAACATTTGGTCCTGAGGTAAAACGTTTTGATGAATAACCTAGACCATTGACTTAAGGGCTTGGATGACAGAAGCTGTGTGAATATTGGATTCCCTCTGAATTGGGCATTTTGGCTCGGGTCATGGATGAGGGTATCCCTGTGTAAAGGCTTAGCAAAGGGATTTAGCCCAGATTGTGGAAGGTGTTCTTCTAGTTAAGTCTTGCAGAGGCGTTTTATCTACAAGGTGACGCTGTAGGTACAGATTGAACACAAGAAATATTGATATCCTCTGTTAGGAGGCAGAAAGACAGCTGTGAGTTCATGTTGGGGTTGTGTAAATGTGTGTGTAATGGGACAGCAGCATTGTGAGCACTGTAAGTGATCTCTAGCACTCCCATGTTTAGTGAAGTAGTGACGTCACCCATCAGGTCTGTGCATAGGACTTGGAGAGCACGAGGAGTTATAGAGGTTGGTGTTGAGAAATTTGAAATTGACAGAGGAGGCTGTTCAGTGGTTGTGCAGACAGTTGTAGAAGGGCGGTGCGCGGAGCACGCCTGACAGGCTGCTTGGGAGCCAGATATGCTCGGGAATGATTGTTGTTAACTGGTATTTGTGAAATTAAAAAAATCTGAACTGAAAGTACTCATTGTGTTTGAACAATAACAAGAGTGTTTAAAGCCTTGGAGGTCAAGTAAGTATAAAAGCAATGTATCAACAGAAGTGCGGGGGGACACACCCCTACAGTACCTATGTAAGGCCCTTCCGTGATATAAGGACAAGATTTGTAAATATAGC
This sequence comes from Ambystoma mexicanum, assembly GCF_040938575.1. NCBI lineage: Eukaryota > Metazoa > Chordata > Amphibia > Caudata > Ambystomatidae > Ambystoma > Ambystoma mexicanum. The sequence goes on along the minus strand of NC_090935.1, from coordinate 781,213,262 downwards.
TTGAAATGGACGAAAAACACACAGGGTAAACTGATGAAGCCACGTTCTCCAACAATGTGCAGCAACCATTACAGATACGCATACAAGACACTACAAGGGGAAGAAGTTGGTCAATCATGTGGCGATATTCGAACTCTGGAAAATGTTGCAGGAGGACGAGGAGGAAATAGCGAGGTGTCAATTGATGGTGAGCCAGCAGGAGACACTGAGTGCAGCGACCTCGGCCCCTGCTCCTCCACCACCTCCTGAACATGAAAAAGAAGGGGCTGCAGCAGAAGCACAGGGGCTATACCCTATACGTGAGCTAAAGGCAGCGGAGGGGTACATGAATCCAACATTCCAGCCCCCACCACACAACAAGGAGGAGGGACAGAAAGGGGTCGGACAGACAGAAGGTGGGAGAGGAGCATGTTATGTTATTTTACCTTAATTTATAAAGCGCATGGTCGCCCGAAGGCTTCATGGCGCTGAGGAGGGAGAACTGATCAACTAGGAGAGGCCACAGAGTAAAGAGCTAGAACAGGGTGGTCTTAAGTGCTCTTCTAAAAGCAAAGTGGTTGGAAGTTTTGCTCATGACGGGAGGGAGACCATTCCACAGGTTGGCTGCGGCTATGGAAAAAGCCCTGTCGCCAACCCTAGTGCAGTAATATCTTGGGACAACAAGAAGATCCGCAGTGGAGGAGCGTAGATCCCGCTCTGGGCGGTAGCAGGAAAATTTGGCCTGTAAAAACTCAGCCCCCTGACCATGGATAGCCCGGTGGACAATGCACAGGGCCTTGCAACAGACGCGCTGGATGACCGGTAGCTAATGGAGTGAGCGCAGCACTGGAGTGATGTGAGCTCCATACGGAGTAACCGTAGCCAGCCTAGCCGCCAGATTCTGCGTACACTGTAGCCGTTGAATCAGACCAATAGGCTGCGACAGATACAGCGAGTTGCAGGAATCCAAGCGGGATAGAACCAGTGCTGCGACTACCGGAGGGCTCAGTGGTTCGGGTATCATTGGTAGAACCTTCTTCAGGACCCTGAGATCGTGGTGGCTTGCTTGGCACACAGCCGTGACTTGAAGTGACATAGAAAGGGAGGCAGAGAGAATAACACCTAGATTTTTTACCTTGCTAGCTGGAGTTGGGAGGGGACTCAAAGAGGCAGCCCAGAAAGTAGTGTCCCAGCACCTCGGTCTTGTCGGCATTGAGCTTGAGACAGTTTTTGTCCATCCAATCGCCAACGGCACTCAGACATTCACAAAGGCGCAACGACACCTCAGCTCGATCCTGATCTAAACGGATCAAGATTTGGGAGTCGTTGGCATACGAGTAACAGTTGAGGCCATGGGCACGGATAAGGCATACCAGAGCCCAGATGTAAATATTAAACAGGATCAGGGACAAAGAAGAACCTTGCAGGAACAAGAACAAGTGAGGAGACAGGGCGAAGAGAGGAATGGAGGCATGGCTAAGGTCTGGGTGCGGTCTGATAGAAAAGAGATAAACCAAGCATGAACCTGGCCAGATATTCCGATCTGTGCCAGGTGGGCCAGCAGTATGGGGTGGTCGACCGTATCAAAAGTGGCCGAAAGATCTAGCAAAATCAGCACCCCAACCCCACCTGAGTCAACCATCCTGGACATATCATGCTGCACGGATACAAGCACGCTTTCAGTGCCTCTGCCTGGTCTAAACCCTGCCTGTGCAGAATTAAAAACCTTAGAAGATTCCAAGAAGGAGGCTAGTAGAGGAGTGATTAGTGACTCCAACAATTTATAGAGAAAAGGGAGCAAGGAGATATGGCGGAAATTAGCAGGAACCGTGGGATCGAGTGTGGGTTTCTTAAGAAGGGGAACAACGCTTGCCGATTTCAGCTCTGAGGGGACAAATTCTGATTGACAAGAATGATTTATTGCCGATGTAAGTTCTACCACAAGATCAGGGGCGATCTTCTTCATGATTTCAATGGGGATAGCATCCTCAGGGGAAGACGATTTAATTTTTTAAAGCAGCTAGGACTTACACCTCAGTAAAAAGAGCGACGGTTGACCGGTTGTTGGAGGATTCAGCAGGGGGAACGTGCGGCTGCTCGATATGGCCGGTGATTTCGCAATGTTAGTGCAAATTACTTCTATCTTGTTGATAAAGAAAGAAGAGAGATCATCGCACAGTTTTTGAGATGTTTTGACCCTAGAAGTAAGGGTTTCAGAGGAGGCTAGTGACATGCGGTGAGACCCACACAAACACAAACGAGGGGCTAGAGAACATAGCATGGAACAAATGGGTAGGGGGGCAGTTACTTCTGAAATTGGATGGGAAGAAAGCAAGAGAATCAGCAGGGGCGAATAAAGAAATGGAAGTCACAAGAGGATCAGAGAAGTGCGAGACTGGGCAGAGATGATAGAAGAAGTAGAAAAGAAAGGAGAAGGAAGAAAAAGAGGAATGTGAAAGGATGTGAAGAGGCAAGCAAAGGGAAGAAGAGAAGGAGCGGGAGCAGCGAGAGATGAGGAGGAGGAGGGAGCTCAAAGATTTAGGGAGGCAAAGGGAGGAAGACGAGAAGGAACGCCAACTCTAGTAAGAAGGGAATGGAGAAAGTGGGAAATAGAGCAACTCTTAAGAGAGGTCAAACGCAAGGAGGAGGGGCGCACAGTGAGAGACATAAGGGCAAAATGGGAATGGGCATGATAGATGACAAAGTGGGAGAGGGTAGGTGAACGGAGCAAGACAGAGGAACCACACAGGACAGGACTGCCACTCCATCAGACAAGACAGACGTGGGGTCTCTGGGAGAAGGGTTAGCAGGAACTTGATTGATTTTGAAGGGAAGCTAAGTGAGGACACGAACTCAAGGAGGCTGAGTTGCGCTGAGATTTTGACAGTGACATGGGGGACACCGACAGATGGGGATGCAGAGGGAAGTGAGGACGAGGGAAGAGGGTGACCCAGGCATCGATCGATGGGGAGAAACACAGATAGAAGCATGACATGGGAATTAGGAAAGTACACAAGGGGGAACTAGGGGGGACAAGGACGATAGATCACAACAGTCCAGAGATGCATCCTGCAGCATGGATTACCTAATCCCATATGTGCAGAGGCTTAGGGACCTTCCTGAATGAAGGAAGGGAGAGCCAGCAAAGGCATGTACTGACATTAAAGATGCAGAGAGACCGGATAGGTAGATCAGACTGACACGAGGGGCGAATGGGGAGATCGGGTTTACACAGTTGTCCCTACTGGTAAAGGGAGGGGGCGACCTCAATACATACCATGGGAACATATAGACAAGGAAAATTTGAGATGTAGGCTACCCTCTTTAACTGTGTGTGCAGGGAAATGGATATATGAGATGGAAAGGATGAAGCGGGACAGAAATTAGCAGTGGTGATCCTTGGGGAAGCCGCTAATGATGTATGGAGAAGGTGGGGTACACTGGAGTAACCACCCAGGACACAGCCTGTGATGGCGGGCCATTTTCTAACTGCTGAGCAGCTGTATGGCAAGCTCTACTGACAAAATACCCAGACACGTCACATATTAGTGCGATAATGGCACGCAAAATGGGGGAAGACGAAACCCCTTATACTACATTCAGATGATTGAAGAGCTTTGGCATCTTGAAATGCAAGAACCGTGGGACAAAACAGTGGCATTATTATATCATATACTATGCCAGGGGCTACCAGAATAGGTGCAAAGGCAACTGAAGAAGTTTGTGGGGATGGAGGCAAATCCTTGGTCAGAAATACACCTCACAATAGTACATTACTGTAGGTTAATGCAAGTGTGTGGAAAAAGCACGATGAACAAAAGCAGAAGGAGGGAAAGTTAGTACAGAATAAGCTATCTAATTACACCATGGAAGGGGCAGTATTAACGAGCACAGGAGGACAAGGGGCACCACAGATGCAGTATGCACCATCGCCTGTGGGATGTGGGTTCATGGGGCAGGAGGATATGCAGCATGGGTTCCGAGGAAGACAGGGATCAGATGAGCAGAACCAGCATATCACAGGGAACAGAACCAGTATTACGCTCAGGACCAGACACTACAACAAGAAGAGACACCAAACACATACCTGCAGACACACCAGCCCATGGCACAGGCACCACAAATGCAAGCATCCATGCAGCAATATTTGCAGGCACTACAGATACCACATATGAAGGGTAACACACAACATGCATGCACGGCACAGCAAATACTGCAGATGCAGAACAGCACACAACCAAACGACGAGACAGTGGCACGCACTGACTCCATGACAATGACTCCCATTAAGAAACTAGGGGGGTCACTGTAGTGGGGGGCAACCCATTCCCATGGTGTCATTATACCCTCAATAGGACAGCCCACAGATGGACTTGATGTGTTCCATCCTATAGATTACACCCAACCCTCCGGAGGAACCACGTATGGGGTGATGATAGGTGACAAGACTTTTTTTTTCTTGTAGACACAGGGGTGACTAAATCCTGCATCCAGGGAGGGAAATATAGTATGTCAGGCAATGCCATGAATGCCCAAGGATTCTCTGGGGTGCCAGAAGTGGTTCCTTTTACAGAACATATTGCACTTCCTATAGGGGAGCACAATCTATCTTTGCCCCTACTTTATTCTTGACAGACACCTCTACATATACTGTGGAGAGACATCATGAGCAGGCCCAACATGACCATCTCATTCACTGACAAGGGCATAGTGTGTTCCACACCAGGGATACACCTTCTAAATGTGAGTGAAATCATTCAAGATTATTGTGGACAAAGGGTAAAGAGGGGGTGCCAGTAGATGAGGAGCTGTTCCAATATGGGACAGAAATAATAATAGCATGGCTCCCAGAGATTAAGGGAAAAGTGTGGTGCCTTCCAAATGAGTACTTATTCAGGCCAGGTAACCATTATACCAGAGGAAGGGACAATAGTGCCACTAGAATTAGAGGCAGTGATCATGGGGATCACTGGATAGCAGTGTATGGAACAGATGACACAGGGCGATCATGGTGAGCAGTGATCACCATAGCAAAAGGATACAGGTTGAATACAGTCACAGTTGAAGAACTATTCAAAAATAATAGATCAGACCACAAGATGGTGTTCGAAATGAGCATCACGTTTTGGGTGAGGCTACATTACAGGGAGGTACCACAGAGAATGGGGATGACACTGGAAGCACTGCCGACCTTTCTCGAGGAGGATTTGGCAAAGGTCCCCAGCATTTTATGGACCACAAGTCCCTGTTGTGATGTGGGGCTTCTGAAGGGGATAGGAGCACGGAAAATAAACCTGAAGCCAGGAGCAATCTTACTACGAGTAAAGCAATGCCCACTTTCAAGAGAGGCAGACAAAGGTATCTATGAGACCATTGCAGCACTAGTGAAGCAGGGCACCCTAGTGCGATCAGAATCACCATGCAACATGGCTGTGTACTCTGCCAAAAAGGCAACAGAGGGTCATGGCATTTTATACAGGACTTGCGCCCTGTTAACCATATTGTGGATGCAGAATATTCTTTAGTTTCCGAATACGGTGACAATTTTGTGTGGCATCCCCACGTAAGCTGCCTACATCATGGTCATAGATTTGAAGAATGCATTCTTCCATATACCATTACACCCATGCTCACAGGAATTAACTCATTTCTATATAGAAAAATGAGGTGGAAACATAAGAGACTTCCTCAAGGGTACTGTGAATCACCTTCCATATTCAATATGGTCCTCCAAATGGACCTAGACAACGTACAGATGGAGAGCATGGTCCTACAGTACGTAGATGACATATTAATTTGCAGCAATACAGAAGAACAGTATAGAAATGACTCAGTACACATGTTGACAGTACTCACAAAAAAGGGGTACAAAGCAGACAAAGCCAAGATACAATATTGGGAGACACAAGTGTAATACATTGGACAGATGATATCGCAAAATGGCAGATGAGTGATACCAGAGAGGGCACAGGCAATATGCAGGACAGCAAAACCTAACAAGCAGTTTTTAGGACTATGTAATTACTACAGGGCATGGGTATTCGATTACAGCACTTACACTAGGCCCTTATTGAGTGAACTGAAGGAAGCACAGAGAAGGGGGAAGACACTACAATGGACAACAGAAATGGCGGAGGCATTTAACGAGCTGAAGTGAGCAATATGCACAGCTCCAGTGTTAGGGATCCCAGATTATCAAAAGGAATTCTTGCTTTTCTCCCACTCCGATGGAGAGGTTATGACCGCACAGAAGACGAGCAGGGGGCACAAGCCTCTAGCCTATTTCAGTGGGAAACTAGACCCAGTAATAAAAGGACACTATCCATGTGAACAGGCGTTGGCTACAGCCACATTTGCAGTGGGAAAATCAGTGAGTATTGCCATGGGATGCAGCATCACTCTCTACATGGAGCATGCTCTCTTTGCAATATTGGAAAGATCGAAGAGCACACTGACAACACAGAGAGTGTCAGGGTATGAGGTGATACTATCAAACCTGGCTCTCAAGATAGTGAGATGCAGACTTGTCAACCCAGTGACATTTCTCTGTGCTTCTTTACAGAAGGGTGACTATGCACATGACTGCACAGCAAACATAGAAGAATTCAGTGATGACCGCAAAGTACAGGAGGACGCACTTGAGGGGGGAGATGTGCTCTATATTGACAGATCTTCAACAATTGACCAAACGACTGGGGAAAGACATACTGGGACAGCAGTTGTGAGAATGAGAGAGGACAGCAAAGGCGAGGTAGTGACAAGTGCACACGTGGCATCACATTACTCAGCATAAGCAGCAGAAGTAGTGGCCTTAATATTGGCATTGGAGCGTATCAGGAAGAAGGAAGTGACGATTTATTCAAACTCCACCTATGTGACATCGGCAGTCACATTGGGACTTCAGGAGTGCTGGTGTGTCACTGGTGCAGTACGCACTCCTATTGGGCAGATTGGTAGAGGTCATAGATCTATCAGAGTGGATAGAAATAGTGAATTGCCAAGCACACACAAAAGGGGAGGATCCTATTTCCAGGGGTAATGAAGAAGCAGGTGCGGAAGCAAAACGCGCTGCCTATTTCGGAGACATTTTAGAAATGGAGGCCTCGCCCCACATGCATGATTGTGCAGGAACCAAAAGATACCAAAAGAGGGGTATAACTCATTAACAGTGACCCAAGTTATGGAGCTGCAGGGAGCTGCACCCAGGGAAGATAAAAAGCTGTGGCTAAAGAGGGGATAAACAATGTGTCCCCGACAGACGTCCTATGGTGGCAAAGAAACACAGGGAATGTGGTAATGCCACTTGTATTATTGAACACAGCACTGACACAACTACATTACCCAACCTATACAGGCAAGGAGGTGCTTGCTGCTCATATTGGAGAAACATGGTTATGTCCTAACTTGGCAAAACACATGGCCAAATTCATGACTAATTGTCTAGTGTGTAAACAATATACTGCAAGTCATACATTAAGGGTAGTGAGAGGAGCCATACCTTGCCCAGTGGGTTCATTCTAACACCTGCATATCGACTATATCAACATGATTCAAGTTTGACAAGAGTATCGCTACATGATAGTGGTCATGTGTCAATTTTCCCGTTGGATCAAGGCTGGTCCTTGTTCCCATCCTTTGAACGGCTAAATTCCTCATCTGGGAGATATTCCCATGATGGGGCGTGTGTGATGTCCTGTGGTCTGACAATGGCTCTCACTTCACCAACGAGATGTACCAGCATATTACAACCTTGCTAGAAATCCAACATAGATTCTCCTGTGTCTATCAACCACAAGCAAACAAGATGTGTGAACACCTCAATGACTTGCTTAAAGAAGCTATAGCCAAAAATAAGAAGACTTTGAGTAAGAACTATCTACATTGCCTTCCCTTAGCCTTGTTCGCACTTCGCAATAAGCCCGGGCACCATTTAACCCCACATGAGATGGTGACAGGATGGCGCATGCAACTTCCCTCACTCCTCCCACGAGGGCAATGAAGAATGCTGAGAATGTGGCTGATGTATTGGGTCAGGAAATGTACGAATATACAAGTTCCTTGATTGCTAGTGCCTCTTTTATTTCTTGCCGACTGCAAAGACACCAGGATAGGCCTGAAGCCGGAGAAGAGAGCAACATCGTCGAGAAAAACAAGGACTTACTTAAGCAGCCACTGTTATACCCAGGCTATCACGTTCTCCTATGGAACATTTCCTGCAAGTGGGATGCTTTGCAGTTCACAGGACCGCACATCATAGAACTTGTGCCTGAGAGAGCAGTAACATTAATTGGGAAGACCACTTGGAATCACCTCCGCGACATAAAGCCCTACAGCCAGTGTCCTCTCCTAGCAGCGACAGGGACAACGATCCTCAGCAAGAAGAGAAAACAAACAATTCAGAACCAGCAGAGGGTAATCCAATGGTTACTCACTCATGGGCCGCAGATTTTGGCCAAGGACTTCCTACACATCCAGAGTGAGGGTACACTGTCTGTTATTTTTCTTTCCACACACATTCATCGTGAAAGTACAACTGTTTTTATTGCATTTCTTCCATGCTTCCCACTGATCCCCATCCTGAAACCTTCCAAGGCTAATTTGTCCAATTTGTTAGAAGATCCAACAGGACTCTGATACATTACCCTAATTTGTATTTTTGTGTCTTCATATATCTGGCCCAAGTTTACCCACAACTAGAAAGAGGAAATCCATCTGCCCTTGCATTCCTCTGAGTCCCTAGAATTAAATCTGTGTGAGAACAACTATTAATTTTTGCCATGGCTGACTGCATGGTACGCTGGGCTTGAGTTAACATAATACTAATCCAGTAATGCTCATTTTTGCGCATTTTAGACGGGCAACTGATATCTCCAAGCTGCACTGCACCAGGATCCAAGCATTAGAAAAAGACGATATCTACGTCGAGGGGCACTCCTAAGTTAATTAGTGATATGTTGATCTCGAAGTTCCCTATGTTAGTCAACTTTAGCTAAATTCCCATAACTTCTGGCGCAATGGGGTTTCATCTCCTGGCCTAAGGAGACCAATATGAACAATTCCCTATCTAACAGGTTGTGGCTAACCGGTAATCCCTATGCACTCTTGTGGGGTCCAATGACCTCCCTTTTATCTTAATGTTATGTGGGTTTTTGAATGTATAGTCTGTTGCTTCAACAAACAACAGAAATGCATAGTCAAACCATACAAAGTATTAATTCAGAGAAACACTTTCATACATCATAAAATGTTATTTTACTCCAGTTCACGAATAAACTCCACAAACAAAAATATGAAGTTCAATTTCATCACTCCTTTTCCATCAATTTAAATTAACAATTAGTCTGAAAAGGCAGGATTACTTTCATCCTTTCATACATATAAAAAAGTGTCCCATTACATTTATCAAATATCCAATCCCTTGTCCAAATACAGGTAATGTAACAATATCTCCATAAAGATTTCAAGTTATTGTGTATTTAGCCGACGCATTTCGGATCTACCATCCATCATTAGGGCTTCATTAACATGAAATTCTATTTCTTGGGGTTGTTTCATCTGTAAACCTAGAATACATAATGATATATGCTTTAATATTGGCAATTTCTAAAATGTCTGTCAATGTACTACTTAGAGCAATTACATGTAAGCTAACCTTTGTTCATGCTTCAGGTTTTCATAAGACACTAATTTTCAATGTTTTCTGACACGAAACCTACATGAGATAATAAAGTGTGTCACCAGACAACATATCACTAAAAAACCTATCCATCCATTTTAGTCAAATTGTATTCAATTCAAATGTAAAATTTACATTGTGGTTAACACTACTGGCATCCCAGAATATCTGTATAATTTGTCACACCAATCTGACACTCTTCGAATTTGTTGGTGCCAGTGGGTTCTTGACTCGTAATCTGTAGATGTCTGGTAAAGAGAAGACACAGGGTAATATGCTGACCTCTGTCTTCCACAATGTGCTGATTGATCTACAATGCATGGTATATTTAAATCAAAAGGAATAAATAAATAAATGAATGTTCTGCCTTGCTCGTAATGGCCTAGGCGCACAAAATATTGAAGTAATCCTGCAACCCCCTTCGATGGGCATGCATATTATCATGAATGCTGTGACCAAAACATCCTAAACGTATATATAAATTCACGTGTCCCCCTTTGGAGGACTTCCTGGTATAACAATCGATCCATACTGACCCACATTCCATATTCTACTTTTGAGCGAATACACTCATTACAGAGGTCTCCAGAGCCATGTCGGTTTCTGATGAATTCCCGTAATTGTAAAATGAAAGAAACCCCATTATTATCAGGTAAAAAGTATGCAGATGCCGATTATTCATGATCTACTGTCTTTTATTATTAAGCATGCATAACATGCATATTCACTATTCCTGTCAGATGCTTAACTCATTGCCTTCTCTGTCTGGCACGCTCTCTCCCAGCTGGACCGAGCGGTGTGTAAACCAAACCATTCTGTGCTGAGCATTCTAAAGCTCCCGGTTACCATGGATACCAGACGCATGTGTGCGTGTAGGTACATTCCATGCATTTTGCTTGTGGATTGTCTTTGATTCGTATCATCAATGAATTGTGAATCATCAAAATTGAACCTAATCTGACCTAGATCCAAGCAGCACAGGTAATGGAGACGGTTATTTAAAAAGTGTTCATCTTGTCTTGTCTTTTATTTCCAAGTGGTGTTTTTGCTCTAATTTGTTAGCGAACATCCCTTGTAGCTAGTGTTACCACTCTATGCTCTACTAACATCACCCCAACTTCAGTAGGTGAACAACAATGCCAGGTGGACAGGGGAGCACTGTAAACACAGTAAGGAGAGGTAAGCATAGTGCTGAACAGACATGGGAGGGGTGGACCTATATCTCGCTGACACTGCTCGAGTGTCTAATAATATATGGTACAAGCACATGACCAAAGTAGGTAAAGAAACGACTGGAGAGTGCTGCTATGTCTGCTCAGTAATCCCCTTAATGACATGAGTGCCTCCAGAACGTTTATAGCCACTGAAATACCATCAGCAAGAGCACACTGCCTTATGTACCTATCCATGGTTACCACCAGAGGAAGATTCCAAGGGATAACAGCAACATTGAGATGGATGTCCAACGCAACATTCCCCTATAAAGACAGTTATATAAAGACTCTTGCCATGATGAAAAATTACTGGCAACTACACCAGGCAATAAAATACATAACTGATGGCCCACAGAAAGGAGAGCCAAAAACAATAAGACTGATGGAATTACCTGCCTGAAGAGGGGGGTTAAGGAAATAGGAGAACCGGGATGCTTGGAAAGACCACAAATGCTTGTGTATGGCCAGGCATATACAGTGGAAGGATGGAAGGAGGGAGTAGTAGAAAGCAAAGCACACACCCTCGTACAAGCCCTGGTAAACACAGTGCAAGGAGAAAATGACAAGTGCCTGAAGGAATGGAATGTGAGCACCAAGTTACTGACCTCGGTGGACAATGACCAATTGTCATGATCTCTGCTTCCAAAAGATCAGGACTTGCCCGACTCCCTTGGAAGCAGACCCATAACCCCGGTTCCGAGTGCCAGCCAGTCCCAATTGGGACCTTTTGGACCCTGTCCTGGTGCCAGTGGCACCAGGCTCATAAAGATGCCCAGTCCCAGCGCTGGAAGCGCCGGGCTCATAATGCTTGGGTGGACTTACCTGCAGCAGACCATGCTGCTTACTTACCTGCCAGTTGAACCCCTGATCCTCTTCTGTTTGGGACTACTTTTCCTGTTGGGTGGGGCAGGAGCCACTCCCTAGGTTCAGAACACTGGAACTCTTCTGGAAAGCAGGAACTCTTTTCTTACCTAGGCGTGGCTGTGGAAGGAGACACCTAAGCACTACAGGAGGCTATTTAAACCACACCCGATGGATGAATCTTGCTTTGCGTTATTCTGCATTCTCTGCAGCAGAACGCTCATCGTGTCTTCTGCTTCTGATCCTGGGCCTAAGGGAACAAAGGCTTACCATCCTGGAATCCAGTCTTCAGCAGCACCTGTAAAGACAAAGAAAGAACAGGTTAGCACTACGGTCTTCAGTGGCAGCGCATCTCTTACCTGGTCCATCGGCTGTCACCAACGCCTCGCGCTGCATTCCGGCATCTGAAAGACAAAGGCTTACCTACTCTTCGCATGCTCCGGAGGTCTTCGCACTGCATTCCGGCATCTGAAAGACAAAAGCTTACCAGCTCTTCGCACGCTCCGGAGGCCTTTGGCGCTGCATCCCGCATCTGAAAGACAAAAGAAGGTGCGTTTAAAGACATTGGGCAACTTTATTACTCACGTGCCATTACTCCTTCCCACGCCGAATCCAGTGGGTATTCCAGCATCCTTCAGCTTCTCTAAAGCTCCGAACTTGTACCTGCAAGATAAAAGGGACAGTTAGTGCGCATCGTGAAGCAGGCTACAAGCGCTTACTTACGTGCTTCCAGGCGCTTCTATTCCTCACGCGGGTTCGATCCTCAACTCTCATCAGCCCGCCATCCGCCATCGCCGGAACCCTGCAAAACAAGAGATACCATTACAAAAGACTTTTAAGACATTTGAAGTGCCCAGAACTTACCGTTCGTGCGGTTAACGACGGACAGCAGTCCTCTGAGGTCAAGAGGCCTGCACCCTTATCCAGTGAAGAAACTGGTTACGGCACCCTGCCCCGAGGCAGATGGAGAGCTCGGCGTTCACTTACCTAAGGTGAGGGTGTTAACCTTTGGGGTTCTACAGGAGAAGAGAAAGGGAAGAGGAGAGAGGCACCCAATAACCCCAGTTCATTAATCCCATATTTTCTATCTGCAGACATCTTACTCTTCGAGTCAGACATACAGTGCACAGAGGTCCAGCCCAAAGAGCCAACCGTGTGTTACACATCACCTTTGAAGATACGGCATTCACCCAGTCAAGACCGGCGCCTCTGCGGGAATCAGGTGAGCGTTACAGAACGCAAAGCCTATCGCAAAACTCCCACCCAGGCGCTATGGAAACCTCGGATACCGACCAGCTAGCCCAGTTACTTGGGGAACTAAGAGCAGAAGTGCATGCAGCCCGTCAGGAAACGAATGCTCTAAGAAGGGAACTGATTATTTCCAAGGAGCGAACAGACGATCTTGCTAGACAATTGCTACAGTCACAAGCCGGACAAACTCCGTTACCCGCATCAGGGGCAAATCTTCCTTCAACATCCTCTACGAACCCAGTGCAGATCAACCTACCTGGGAATGTACCTCTGGCTCCGCCTGAACGATTTTCTGGTGACCCAAAGAGGTTTGCAGTATTTATTAATCAGTGCCGGTTGCACTTCTTATGCCGGCCAGCAGCCTTTCAAGTGATCAAGCTAAGGTAGCTTTCGTGCTTTCGTACCTTAGTGGCAATGCGGCAGACTGGTCGATCCCTCTAGTTAATCAAGATGATCCGGTTCTCCATGATTTTCAAGCTTTTCAGCTGAGTATGGAAAAACTGTTTGCAAGACATTCACAGGGGCAGGCCTTGGACAATGAGCTCCTTTCATTGCGACAGGGTAATCAAGACCTTTTGGCTTATATTGCGTCTTTCAACAGACTGATAGTGGAAACTCGATGGCCTGAGGACAAAAGGATTACTCTGTTTTATAGAGGTCTACGTGGAGAGCTCAAAGATGTGTTAGCCCAAGTAGTGAATCCCCCGCAAGACTGTTCGGACTATATTGACTTAGTCGTTCAAATTGACCACAGACTGCAGAACAGGAAGGCCGATCGTTCCAAGTTTGATGCTCGAGTATTTTCCAAACCACCAACTCCTACCAAAGGAGTAGACTCCGGGGAACCAATGCAAATAGGGGGCCTGAAAGGAACCCATGCAAATAGGGGGCCTGAAAGGACCACTAACACAAAAGGAGCGGGAAAGGAGAAAACAGCTGCAATTATGCCTCTATTGCGGAAACTCGGGGCACTTTCTTCGAGACTGTCCGGTGAAACCAGCCAAGAAGGCAGTAGGAGCTGCAGTTACCAGGGTCACAAACTCTGAGCAGGGAAACGACCTCGCCCGACAAGAATAGAGGTCCTCTTGCCGAGCGTTAAAACCAGTTCCGTGACCTCGCATTTCGTGATACATATGGTCCTCATTAGCCCTGAACATCCGGATCGATTACATGCGATTGAAGCTTACGTCGACAGCGGTGCCATCGGCAATTATGTGGATCATGAAATGGTTTTGAGGATGAATCTGACTCTTTGTCCAAAGGCTGTAAAGGACGTCATTACTACGGTGGATGGTACGGGGATAGCCTCCGGACCAGTAACGCATACCACCCAAGAAGTGACGCTAGTAAGTCAAGATGGACACCATGAGAAGATCGTGTTCGATGTGATCAAGGCCCCTCAGTTCCAGATTATTCTAGGAATTCCTTGGTTAGAGAAGCACAATCCTCAGATTGATTGGCGAGCAAGAACGGTTCAGTTTCCAGAATGTGTCTCTACTTGTCACCCTCGACCTGGTGTTGCACTGGCAGCAATTTCCTCGGAGGCTCCTCAGTTACCTCCTGAATACCTAGAATTCCAAGATGTTTTCCGGAAGGATCAGGCTAACTCTCTACCTCCTCATAGGTCTTATGACTGCCAGATAGACCTGATACCTGGATCTACTCCTCCTTGTAGTAGAATTTATGCCCTCACCGAGCCTGAGAATCTTCACCTCCGACAATACCTGGATCAATACCTAGCGAATGGGTTTATTCGTCCTTCCAAGTCCCCTGCTTTCTCAGCTTTGTTCTTCGTTCCAAAAAAAGAAGTAGACCTTAGAACTTGTATAGATTATCGCGCCCTGAACCAGATCACCGTTAAGAATAGATATCCGTTACCTTTGATCCCTGAACTCCTGGACCAAGTCAGAAAAGCATGCATATATACAAAGCTGGATCTTAGAGGAGCCTACCACTTGGTACGAGTAAAAGAGGGCGATGAATGGAAGCCGGCCTTCCGCACCAAGTATGGGCTATTTGAATATCAGGTCATGCCCTTCGGACTTTGCAATGCCCCGGCCGCCTTTCAATATTTTATGAACGATGTCCTCAGAGAGCTCATAGATGTGTGTGTTGTTGTTTACATTGACGACATCCTCGTTTATTCTTCATCGGAAACTGAACATCGGAAACACGTGAAAATGGTCCTCGAGAGATTGCGTCAACACAAACTTTTCGCTAAGTTGGAAAAATGTGTTTTCAACGTGACTGAAGTTGAATTCTTGGGATTCATATTATCACCTAGCGGAGTGCGTATGGATTCAAAGAAGGTCGATGCAATTCTCAAATGGCCATCGCCATCCTCCGTAAAAGGTGTTCAAAGCATGTTAGGCTTCGCTAACTTTTATCGCAGGTTTATCCCCGAATTCTCTCGAATAGTCCAGCCCATCACCGCCTTGTTAAAGAAAAACAAACATTTTGAATGGTCTACCGAGGCGGAACAAGCTTTCCAGAATTTGAAGACTAGATTTATCTCTGCACCGATCTTAAAACATCCTCGCCCAGAACTCCCCTACATCGTTGAAACTGATGCTTCGAGCCTTGCCATGGGGGCAGTTCTATCACAAAAGGACCCAGTAACCAATCAGTTGCATCCCGTGGCATTTTGGTCCCGCAAATTCTCGCCTCCTGAAATCAATTACACTATTACTGATAAGGAACTTCTAGCTATCAAGTCCGCCTTTAAGGCTTGGCGGCATTATCTTCTGGGGGCCCGACACACCGTTACTGTGATTACAGATCACCGAAACCTGCAATATTTGAAAACCGCAAAAGCTCAATCCTCTAGGCAACTCCGTTGGGCACTATTCTTTGCCGAGTTTGACTTCATAATTACCTATCGACCTGGTACAAAAAATGGTAAAGCTGATGCCCTTTCTCGGACGGGAGTGGAAGAACATTTGATCAATCCTAAACCTGTACCTATCATTCCCGAACAAAGAATTCTAGGTGTAATCGCTACACAATCCATAGAGGAAGTTAAGGATAAAGCCAGGCTACTGGTAACTCCAGCAGACATACAGAATTGGCATCTGCAGGGAAAGGACTTTATGGTGAAGGACAACCTATTATATTTCCAAGAACGGTTATACCTGCCCAGCACAGATTTACAGAAAAAGGTAATCTCTTGTTATCACGATTCTTTAATGGAAGGACATCCCGGTATAACCAAGACCTCGGAAAAGATCAAGCGCTACTTCTGGTGGCCGTCTTGGAAAAAAGATATCAGAGACTTTATAATGTCCTTTGGTGTATGCGCCCAAAACAAGAGTCAAAAGGAAAAACCAGCCGGCCTCTTACGCCCTATTGACATCCCGCCTCGCCCTTGGCATACGCTTTCTATGGACTTCATCACCGATCTACCTCCATGCTCCGGATACAATACGATACTAGTAATCGTGGACCTATTCTCCAAGATGGCGCATTTCATTCCACTCAAAGGCTTACCAACAGCAGCAACTCTGGCCCGAGAATTTCTCGAAAACATCGTCCGACTGCACGGTTTTCCTTCAGTTCTAATTTCGGATCGAGGTAGTCAATTTATTTCTCATTTTTGGCGAAGTTGCTGTCGGTCGGCTCAAATTGATGTGAGACTTTCGACCAGCCACCACCCTCAAACCGACGGACAAACCGAGAGGACCAATCAAACTCTGGAACAGTATTTGCGCTGCATGCTACAACAAACTGAAAAAACTTGGAAAGATATCCTTTGGATAGCCGAATATGCCTACAATAACTCTGTCCACTCGGGAACTGGGAAGACCCCGTTTTTTCTTTTATACGGTAGTCACCCTCGAACCTCGGAGTTGGATCCACTCCAAGATCTTGGAACACCAGCAGTAGACCACCTGCATTCTACAATTACCCAAGCCTTTAAGGATGCCATTTCTCACCTTCAAAGGGCTAAAGAACAATACAAGAAAGGAGCAGACCAACATCGGAAGGAAGCCCCCCAATATCAAGTAGGAGATCAAGTCTGGTTATCCACCAAATATCTACCTCTAAAAGGACCACGCACATTCAACCCAAGATACCTTGGTCCCTATTCCATCACTACCATAGTAAATCCAGTAGCGGTCAAGTTGGACTTGCCCCCTCACATGAAGATACATCCGGTCTTCCACGTCTCTCTATTAAAACCCGTGCAACCTCAAACCCGACTAACTACATCTCCAAAACCTATTCTAGTTGATGGAGAACTCGAGTTTGAAGTCAAAAGCATCCTGGATTCCAAGATCTCCAAATCTAAACTATTTTACCTGATTGACTGGAAAGGCTACGGTCCCCAAGAAAGATCCTGGGAACCTGCAGAATATGTCCACGCGCCTCGTCTAATCAAAAGATTTAATCGAACATTTCCTAACAAGCCCAAACCCCTGGAGAAGCCCGGTTTGGGAGGGGCCTTGAGGGGGGGTGCTGTCATGATCTCTGCTTCCAAAAGATCAGGACTTGCCCGACTCCCTTGGAAGCAGACCCATAACCCCGGTTCCGAGTGCCAGCCAGTCCCAATTGGGACCTTTTGGACCCTGTCCTGGCGCCAGTGGCACCAGGCTCATAAAGATGCCCAGTCCCAGCGCTGGAAGCGCCGGGCTCATAATGCTTGGGTGGACTTACCTGCAGCAGACCATGCTGCTTACTTACCTGCCAGTTGAACCCCTGATCCTCTTCTGTTTGGGACTACTTTTCCTGTTGGGTGGGGCAGGAGCCACTCCCTAGGTTCAGAACACTGGAACTCTTCTGGAAAGCAGGAACTCTTTTCTTACCTAGGCGTGGCTGTGGAAGGAGACACCTAAGCACTACAGGAGGCTATTTAAACCACACCCGATGGATGAATCTTGCTTTGCGTTATTCTGCATTCTCTGCAGCAGAACGCTCATCGTGTCTTCTGCTTCTGATCCTGGGCAGGGAACAAAGGCTTACCATCCTGGAATCCAGTCTTCAGCAGCACCTGTAAAGACAAAGAAAGAACAGGTTAGCACTACGGTCTTCAGTGGCAGCGCATCTCTTACCTGGTCCATCGGCTGTCACCAACGCCTCGCGCTGCATTCCGGCATCTGAAAGACAAAGGCTTACCTACTCTTCGCATGCTCCGGAGGTCTTCGCACTGCATTCCGGCATCTGAAAGACAAAAGCTTACCAGCTCTTCGCACGCTCCGGAGGCCTTCGGCGCTGGATCCCGCATCTGAAAGACAAAAGAAGGTGCGTTTAAAGACATTGGGCAACTTTATTACTCACGTGCCATTACTCCTTCCCACGCCGAATCCAGTGGGTATTCCAGCACCCTTCAGCTTCTCTAAAGCTCCGAACTTGTACCTGCAAGATAAAAGGGACAGTTAGTGCGCATCGTGAAGCAGGCTACAAGCGTTTACTTACGTGCTTCCAGGCGCTTCTATTCCTCACGCGGGTTCGATCCTCAACTCTCATCAGCCCGCCATCCGCCATCGCCGGAACCCTGCAAAACAAGAGATATCATTACAAAAGACTTTTAAGACATTTGAAGTGCCCAGAACTTACCGTTTGTGCAGTTAACGACGGACAGCAGTCCTCTGAGGTCAAGAGGCCTGCACCCTTATCCAGTGAAGAAACTGGTTACGGCACCCTGCCCCGAGGCAGATGGAGAGCTTGGCGTTCACTTACCTAAGGTGAGGGTGTTAACCTTTGTGGTTCTACAGGAGAAGAGAAAGGGAAGAGGAGAGAGGCACCCAATAACCCCAGTTCATTAATCCCATATTTTCTATCTGCAGACATCTTACTCTTCGAGTCAGACATACAGTGCACAGAGGTCCAGCCCAAAGAGCCAACCGTGTGTTACACATCACCTTTGAAGATACGGCATTCACCCAGTCAAGACCGGCGCCTCTGCGGGAATCAGGTGAGCGTTACACAATGCCATTGAAGAAACCAGCATGATGTTACCAGAATGACGGTGAAGTAAAGGTTGGAGATAACACAGAGTGTAGGTACACAGAAATACATCCAGCAATGAAGGTTGGCACAACAGTATTAACGGATCACTATTGGGCGTGCGGATCCAAAGCATACGGGTGCTATCACAAAACTGGGGAGGAGTTTGCTTGTTGGTGCACATCAATATGCCAGTAATCGTAGTGCCACAGAAGGATTTGAAGATAGACGACTTCCCCAAAATGGATACTAGAAGAGAAAGAAGAGATCAATAGAAGTGGAGGAAAGAGGTAGAAAGAAATGGTCAGTAGAAGTGAGTAGGGTGAAAAGAGATGGCTATTTCTCATCAGAATCAGAAGCATCACTAGACGATGTACCACTTGAGCACAGGTTGTTCAGCAGGACAAGATGTTTTTTGTGTCAGTAGTTCCAGCTGTTCAGGCATATACAAACACAAAATGGTTGCCAATAACAAGATGGGAGCTGATGCAGATGATGAACTCTACAGTAATGGTTTCAATGTGATAAAAGAAGAGCTCCAAGTAGTGAGGTTGATGGCACTACAAAACAGATATGTTCTAGACCTCCTCACAGCAATGGAAGGAGGAGTTTACACCATGATCGGGAGCTCCTGTTGCACGTTCATGCCTGCAAATGATGGAGAGAATGGTACACTGACAGAAGCCGTGACAAGATTATCGGAAATGCATGCCAAGATGGAGGAGGAAGCCAAAGGAACAGGAAAGGACCAGAGCTGGTTGTCATACATATGGTCATGGATGCCAGCATGGTTAGCAGATGGACTGAAGATATTAATAGGATCACTAATATTAGTACTAGTAGAACTGTGTGTGGTCAAGATCCACAGTACACAATGTCGCAAAGCTACTGAGAAGACAATAGAGATTAAAGTGTTAGTAGATGTGAACATCAAAGAGTAAAAGGACAAGATAGTGGAAGAAAGAAATAACCTGAGATCAAGGATAAAGGAATATCCTCCATTCCCAACTGAGATGATAACGTTTGACAATCCCTTTGACAACAACAGATACTGGGGGAAACGGGTATGGTGCAACCTGGAAGGACACTACAGATGTATGACCTGGAGTTTCGATGACCATGCAAATTACTATGGACATCTCGGAGGAGTAACAAAGATATGGCTACCCAAAGCAAGAGTGACGAAGTATGCAGGTTTGTTTGACAAGTCAACCAGAGGGGGGACTGAAGAGAGGATCGCTGGAATGCCCCTCCTCACCCCCATGAACATGAGGACCCAAAGAGTCAAAAATGCACAAAGCTTTTCACTATTCACACAGCCCCCAAGAGGGCCAGGGACATCCAGATATGCTGAAAGATATTCTCTCAGACAGCCAGTCAAACCTTATCCAATCAATGTCTTTATGGATACAGGTGCTTCAACATTGATAATGGACCCAAGCTCCTCGATGGATGATGTTGGCTACTGCTGAGAAACCAATGTGCTGATATCATTAGTGACACCACGACATAGCAATGTTAGTCACAAAGTACACTCGCAGCCATGCACAACGTTACATAAACACACACGTGAACACGCAGAGAGCATGCTTACACAGTTCTGTAGATTGAGATACATACTGTCAATTGCTTTTATTATTTTTCTCATTAGCGAAGTTCAGAAACGCTGAACACAAGGCAACAAAGAGATGCAGAGCAAGCTTGCAGACCAGAAGAGCTCTATTTTGTGGTCCTCAACCATGTGATGCAACAGAGCTAGACAATGGTTACTCACCCGTGGTGGGAAGATGAACGGTGCTCAGCAACACAGACATGAAGTGATACATGGACATGTTAACAACATTGCAACATTGATGGAAATCTCACAGGCAAAAGTGGTACTACTAACAGATATATTGGGACCACATAGTCATGCTCGTCACCTTGAAGAGGTGCACAGAGCACTGTGAACAGAGCTGGGACACGAGGCCTGGGGAGATCAGTTCCATCCAATCAGGGAACAGAAATCCAGGGGTGGATGGCAGAGGCCGAGGTCCAATGGTAATCCTTGACCCTGCAACAATGTAACAGATCGTTTCTTGGGGAAGGCGCAGGCCAGCCACCAGACATGGAATGGCCAAGCAACTATGATCTATAGGGGTTATCCATAAGGGATAGCACTCCGATCACCCAACCAAAAAGAGTGATAGGTTTTTTGGGTAGGGGCCCATGTTGTGACACCAAGGGACAACAAAATGGCCCGACACAGGCTATGGAGGTGGATTCTGGGAATGCTCAAATGTCCTGTATGATCCTGGATGTAATAAATGACAGTTCTAACTTGTCCTTGGCTGAGTCCTTCGTTTGTCACCGGGGGAGGGTTGTTGGGGCCTGGGAGCTAAATGGGTAAGCTTGTAGTAACCCCCAGATCCCTGGCATACCTAAGCCAACGCCAGTTCTTAAAGCTCTCCACTGGCTTTCAGTGGAGAAAAAAGACTGCTTTTAAGTCACTTTGCTTGGTTCACCGTGCCTATTATGAAGTTGGTACTATCTTTCTTAAGGAGACGTTTGTGCCTTATGTCCCTGTTAGGTCCTTCGTGTAGAACATAACTGCCTCTTAGTGGTGCCCAAGGTTTGGTTGAGAAGAGTTGGAGGTCGTGCTTTCTTAGTAGCGTCATGAAAACTGCGGTATTCTATTTGCGTTGCTCTTAGGTGTACACCCAATCATCTTCTCTTTTGCCGCCTTCTCAGAACCTGGTTGTTTTAACTTCTAGTTTGGTTGCTTATTGTTTTTGCCAGTGTTTTCCTTGTGCAAAGACACCTATGGTGAACATGCATGTTATAAATTCCTATAACATAACATGGCTCTGGCACTTCATCAATGACATTTTGCACTCCACCCATGGCATGACTCTGACACTGTACCCATGCTATAATACCCTGCTCACATGATATGGCTCTATCACTGTACTCGTGCCCCTGACACTGTGCCCATGGCAAGACCCTGACACTGTGATCATGCTTTTATTCACAGTACCCATGGTATGGCATTGACTCTGTTCTTATGCAATTATGCACTGTACCAATGGCATGGCCCTGGCACATTACCCATACTATTTTGCACTCTACCCATGGCATGGCCCGGTCACTGTGCCCATGTTATTACACACAGTACCCATGGCATGGCACTGGCACTGTTCCCATGTTATCATGCACTGTACCTATGGTGTGGCCCTGGCACTGTGCCCATGCTATTATGCACTTTAGCCATGGGATGGCCCTGACACTGTGCCCATGCTATTATTCACAGTACACATGGCATGGCACTGTTCCCATGTTATTATGCACTGTGCCTCTGGCATGGCCCTGGCAATTTACCCACACTATTTTGCACTCTACCCATGGATTGGCCCAGCCACTGTAACCATACTATCGTGCGCTGCACCCATGATATGGCCCTTGCACTGTACCCATGCTATTATGCACTATACCCATGGCATACCCTGGCACTCTGCACATTATATCATACACTGTTTCCCTGGCATCGCCCTAGCACTGTACTCATGCCATTATGCACTGTGCCCATCTCATTGCCCTGGCACTGGACCCATGCTATTATGCACTGTGTCCATGGTATGTCTCTGGCACTGTACCCAAGCAATTATGCACTGTTCCCAAGGCATGGTCCTGGTCCTGTACCTATGCTATTATACATTGCTGCCTATTATGGCCTTGATACTGCACCCATGATGTTATGCACTACCCCCATGCCATGGCCCCGGCACTGTACCCATGCTATTATGCACAGTACCAATGGCAGTTTCCTGGCACTGTATCCATGCTGTTATGCACTGTACCCATGTCATGGCTTTGGCAGTGTACCCATGATATTATCCCATGTCATGGCAATGGCATACAGTCTGTTCAACTGACCGTGAGAGTACAGATATTCAACAGAGGTGCAAATACCTAGTCAGGTGACTGAGACATGCTTTGACGCATGGGTCCTCCATGAGGTGTTTTGTGATTGCCACCACAGAGGTAGGCTAGCACCCCACAACCAGAGGTGCAAAGGCATGCCAACTTTCAGACCAGCAGGAGGTCGCCTCTTCCCATTAATGGTCCCTAACTAAAGTCAGCGGCACATTTTGGTTTATTCTTTTTATTTCTTATTTTAATGTGCCATCTTTTTATTTCTTATTTTAATGTGCCATTTTATACATTTTTTAACAACATTAAACTGTAAAAGTATAACTCCGATTTGCAGAAAGTGAGTTGATATGTCCACAAAATGAAATGCTTGCTTCATAAAAGATAACTGAAACAGAATTTAAAATGGGCAGATGCCTTCACCGTTTCTGAAATACCTTTTGATGGATTACTGGGAAATAAGTTGTGATTTTTGGCACACAAAGCAAGGTGGAACAACTTTCCTTTGCAGACTACAATTGAGCCCTACACCAAGATGTCCTAGTAGGTTAACAAGAATGTTTCATAGATCTGCTTTATACATGCAGGTCACAGTTTGGGATCTTGGCAGGGTGGCTCGGGCATTCATCCCTCGGAAACCAGTGGGCAGAACTTGACAACCAAATTTCTTAAATGTTTAGGGGTTCTGCAGAACTGGAAATACTCTCAGAATCCAGCTTGATAGTTGAATAAGTTATTGCTAGACACTGACGTCCAGGTCTGTCACCTACTTTACTGCTGCTTCTTCTTTTTGGTTTCCCCCTTTCTCTCTCTCTCTCTCTCTCTCTCTCTTTCTCTCTCTCTCTATCTACTTATTTATTTTTACATTTGTGAAGTACGCAAAAACCCACAGGCATTGAGGCGCTGGTTGCAAGAGAGGGTTAGGGGTGAACGGAGGGAGCGGGGGAAGGGTCAGAGTCCAGGGAGGAAGTGAGGTTACATAGCAACATGATAAAGTAGCACACAGTTATTGAAATAGGGTGGTCTTGAGTTGTTTCCTGAATGTCCAGTAGGAAGGTTCAGAGTGAATGTGGAGTGGGAGGTTGTTCCAAAGGCAGGAGGCGATCACTGGGGAGCTGGAGCCCCCAGCTCTTGTGTGTTTGAAATGTGGTGTCATTAGTCTCTGGCTGTAGAGAGATCTTGTAGGTCTGGTGGAGGTGTGCTTATTTAGTCTTTGTGAGAGGTAGGGCAGTGCAGTATTAGAGAGGCAGCAATGCATGATGGAGAGGATTTTTAAGTGTATGGGTTCTTTTACTGGATGCCAGTTAGACCTGCAACATGATCACGTTTGCAGAGATTCATCCCCGCCCATATGGCATTGTTTTAGATCATCTGACATTTGCGAAGATTGCATTCGGAGGTGCTGGCAAGGAGGGAGTTGCGAAATTCAAGCGATGAGCCTATGGTAGCTCTTGCTATGGTGAGGCAGTCTTGTAGGAGAGAAGATGTTTGGTGGCGTTTAGCAGCTTTGTGGTGTGGGCTGCTGAAGAGGCAATGCAGTTGACGTGCTGGGTCATGTTGAGGCTAGAGTCAAGGTAAACGCCAAGCATCTTAGCGCTAGAGGGGACTGGGATTGTGCAGGCATCAATGTTAAAAGAGTGGTAGGCCGAGTCTAGTTTGGCCAGGCAGGAGGGAGAGACGACAATCATGATTTCCATCTTGTCATCATTCAGGCAGAGCTGGTGAGAGGCCATCCAAGCTTGGATAATGTCATAGATGGTGTTAATTTTGTTAGAGTCTTGTATGTGGCCGCCTGAGAGGGGGTTGAGGATCTGGGTATCATCAGCATAGTTAGTGAAAGAGATCCCCAGGGAGTCAAACTGGTCAAAAAGAGATTTGGTGTACACATTGTATAAGGTTGGGGAGACTAAGGAGTCTTGTGGGATACCACAGGGGACAGGAGAGAGGTGGGCAGCTGCATTTCCTGCATAGACGCAGGCAGATGTGCCTGTGAGGAATGAGGTGATCCACTGGACAGCTGATGGGACAGAGGTGGTGGCTGAAGTAAGGTGGTGACAAAGAGCTTGATGACCAAGTTGAAGGTGGTGGTGAGGTCCAGAAGAAGGAGTAGAGCAAGGTTACCTGAATCATGGATGTCATCTGGTAGGTATTTTTAAGTCAAGAAGGGCTGATTTGTTACCATGTCCAGGATGAAAACCAGATTGCCTGGGGCTGAGTATGTGCTGGAGTTCCAGTTAGGATTGAATTAGAGTGTAGGCAGCATGGCCCAAGATTTATAGGAGAAAGGGACAGTGCTAAAGGATCAGTAGTTGGTAAGAATGGCGGGGTCAAGAGACATTTTCTTGAGGAGACGAGAGGTCTATGATTCCTTGAGCACACTAGGCACAAAGCTTAAGGACAAGGGCTTCTGCACAGTCCTTGATGAGGGGGGCGGCAGGTGTCCCCTTGGCAACGTGACTTGCTTGGTCTTAATTATTTCTTGGAGGGAGATAATTTTATTTGAGGGGGCATCCTGAATGTTTTGATACAGGTATCGTCTTTAACGCAGTTGAAGTTAGGGACACATGGGGTTTCCAGCTCCCTGAGAACAGAGAATAGCTCATGAGAGTGGGACTGCGTTTTGAGGATTCTGTTAGAGAGCGCAGATGCTTTAGCAGCGAGGATGTCTCTTTTGTATTCCGTGGAGAGGAGGATGAGGATTTCTTTGTTGGTGGCAGAAGGGGAATTGCGCCAGATGCTCTCCAGGGAATGTTTTTGGCTCTAAACATACTGTGGGATGTATTGACCCACTAGGCTCTGCCCTGCGACATCACTTTGTGCTGGTGGCACCAGACCAACAAAATGGCCACAAAAACCCTATGTGCGCTAGACCTCTGAGAATTGCGCAGTGAAACCAGAAAAGTTGGCTGCCAATCTACTTTGCCTGAGTCAGTAGTGGAACAGGAGACTACACTTCCAAAACCTGTCATTGGGCTGCCCACAGAGTGCATATGGAAACTTCATGAGAGGCAGTGCTTCATTGCCAGGAAACCCAAAGGTGCTATGAAATCCTTTTTTTCCTTGGCTGATTAAATTGCAAAATAATGGTTCAAAGCATCAGAAACATCCAACATCCTTGCTGAGTGTTAACCATCACTTTATTTAAAGAATCCACATAAGCACACAATGGGCCTCATCACGACTTTGGCAGTAACCCTTAAATCCGGCGGTAGCTCTATTACCGCCAGATTTAAGGGTCCGCCAAATCAGGACTTCGGCGGATTTCACCCCAGCTCTGAGCTGGGAGGAAATCCGCCGAAAATTCGCGCTATTACCGCCTGCGGGAAATCCGCCAGCGGTAAGAGCGCAAATTTTCCCCATTGAGCCCAATGGGGAATGGGGCATTCCCGAATGGGTTCAATGGGGAATGGGGATTTACTTTACCGCCAAACTCGTGATCCAGCGCTATTAGCACCGGGGAGTTCGGCAGTAGGGCTAATACCGCCGGTGGTAATACCGCCGGCGTTACCGCCCAAGTCGTGATGAGGCCCAATGTCAGGAGAAGCAGACTTCATCACAAGAATATCCACATTAAAAAAATGCGCTTGCCTGGGAAAATCTGTCAGAATATGGGCACAGTACCGCCGGCTGCCTGCATGACAGCTGTCAGTTAAGTGCATTAGAAGTTAAACTTGTGCATTAAAATCAAATTGTGGAAAAGGAAGTGACTTGCCACCAAAAGCAATATAGGTTGCTACTATTCAATCTCTATGTTTTAAAAAGACTGGAATTAGAGATCTGTGTGCCTATTTTTGAAAATGTAAAGTTTATTTTAGCAAAGACAGTTTTAAACAAAGTGAGTTAATGTAACCTCTAATGCCAGCCACAGAGCTTCAAAGCAAACTTCACAGCGTGCCCCAAACAAAAGGTAGCTTCCTTTTGCTCTCTGCCCGAGGAACTCTCAGTCAGATGTTAATGAAAAAGGGAGGGGATTTTGCTCTGCTGCCCCCAGGAGAGACACAGGGTTTCCTTGGCTGAAAAGAATATGCGGATGCAAGTGTCAACAGAAACTCCTGCCAGAGGAAGAGAAGCAGCGATTGCTCTTGACCCACCCAAAACTTTGGAGGCGGGACAGACAGTTATGTGTATCCTTAAAACACAAGAAAGTGTATGTTTTAAAAGGACTGACAGAGGACTGTGAAAATGTGTAAATGTTTGTAAAATATAGTGTTGTTAACATGGAAATCCTGGTCACAGTTTTAAAACTACTCAGAACTCTGTGCTATGTTCAGGGACAAGACTACAGAATTTGATGTTTCGTAGCAATTGTGGTGATGCCAGAAACATGAAAATTCACATGATTATGACTAGATGTCATGCGCACACAGGTGTAAATATGTGAACAAATCTGACATTAGGTACTAGACTAAAAGTGCGAAAAATTGCCAAATCTAGATCCAAGCTCTCACTGTGATGGGGCTCGGATGAATTCTTGCTCCAACAAATATCTGACATAAATATGTTATTGGTATTAAGGTAGAAAAATTGTAAATATGTCTTGTATGAAAAATAGATTTCATGTGCTAAAACAAAGGGGAGGTTCTACCTGGATCATCAAATACAGCGTCATCATGACACCATGTTTTCTTCTCGAATCAGGAGAGAGGAAATACCCTAACCAATAGAATCCCTAGGGGTGTGCCTAGCATAATTCAGCCTACCCACCCCTTTGGAAAATATATAAATAGAGACAGTTTAGGACCTAGACACACAGATCCACCCACCATCTGGTTGCTGGCGAAGCACTTTGCCAGAGAAATCCATATCCAAGACTCCAGAACTTTGAAAGCAGAAAGGCCCACTTCCAAAGCTGAACCCTTCTCAGTGTGGCCTTTTAAAATCCTGACAGCAGATTTTACCCCAGACCTCCAAGGGGAACAGAAAAAAAGAACAGCCTGGCTGAGCTGTGCTGCTTTCTTGCTAAGAATTCTTGGCAGAGTTCAGAGATCCGACCCAGTAGAGCTGAGCTGTGACCAGATAGCAGCGAACCAGAACCAACCCATCAGATCCAGTCTCATTTCGCTGTGCAGTGTCCAGAGTGCTGTGCTGAGTGCAGAACCAGAGTCCAGTCCGGTGTGCTAGCAGAATTACAGTCCAGAAAATATCCCTGAGCAGATCTCTGACGGGTCCATTCCAAACAGCGGTAGTTATTATCCTTAGCATAGGATTGTCGCTAGCAAATATCTTATCAATAAGTAATCCTATCCAAACCCATCCTATTATATCCAGAACTGCATTGTAGAAAATCTTGTGTCTTACCTGAATCTTTCTCTCATCCCTATAGTCCTTTGATAATAATAATGTTAAAATCATTGTTGCTGAAGAAAGACAAGCGTCTCGACAGGTAGAAACCATCCAAAGGTGTCGCTGGACTGGTGGCTGTGCTGTCGTGTAGTTGTGGCTTCATAGACTCCCTAGTATAAGAAACCTCTTTGTAATTTTAAAGAGGGCTCAACCTTGTTATACAAACGTTGACTCTTTCTGAAAAAAAACAACCTCTACAAAAACCTTCATAACTTCCTCACCGTGCATGCTAGAAACGAAATGTAAGTGTCAAATTGAAGCTAACATCCTCAGCTTTCCAACGCACCCAACTCAAAATAGTTTGCCACAAATTTCGTTTGTCTCAAATCTATCACGTGTGAAACAGCTGTACATTGCATCCGACCTCAGAATTAAGTTCTCAATCTGCTAGTTATTCAATAATCATTGCTAGTGTTTATCTGAAACTATACAAAGCGGCTCCCACTGTTTTCAGCATTAATTTCAAGCCACATTCAAAACCATTTTGATAAGTTGAAATCATTCCTGTTTTTCTCTGTTTGCTGGGGGAAATTGGGATTGATACGGTAATTGTTGAGTGTGTATTCCTGAAATCTGTTTTCTCCCCTTCCATCTCTTTATTCTGCATATTGGGGGATTGATTAGTGTGCAGGGGGGAAAGAGTGATCACTTGCTTTTTGATTGAACCCACACAAAAGTATTATTTCTATGCTGCATTATTTTTCCTACCAATACTCCATGTGATTAAAGAGATTTTTTGTGACATCACACCATTGGTGATCATTGTATAAACCATTAAATAGTGTTATATGTATATATTGTGAAAATACCTAAAATAAATCTTTTTAACTTTGCAGAACAGCCTGCTTCCTGATTCAGTGTGATCGGGGGGGGGGGCGATTCAAAGAGAGGGGCATGATATAAGGGTATATCATTCAGAAATAAAAGAACTTATAGACATAAATAAATAATTAAGGGTTCCAGCTGTGCATCACATGCTAGGCATTGACTTAGGTGGAGTGCCGGGTCGAAATCATTTATAAGATTGGGGGCTCGTCACGAGATTTCTGAATTAGACATACCACTTGTGACAGTCTAATACAGTGTGCTATCTAACGGGGTACATAATCCCTGCTGGGCTACCACGCTGTGTTATACTGTGAAAAGCCCCCCTCAATAGGAACGCTCTAAGGAATTGGTCTGTTTTGCAAAAATAAAATAAACTCCTGTAAGTCAGAAAGGAAATCAATATTTCCAGAATGGCGACCTTGGTAGAGATCAATATGGCTAAAGAACATCTACGGCATACATTATTTGTAAGGGGTGAATGGACAGAGCAGGATCAGAATGTGTGGTTGCAGGCAATCACAGAACAGACCACTGCAACAGGGTTAGACACATGGCAAGATCAGGGTCCATTACATGTGGCCCTGTGTGAACTGTATATAGCCCCTAAGGTAAAGGAAGAGCAAAGCAAGATTGCCAAAATAGCGGCCTATCTGTACCTCCATATTGAAGCAATACAGGACAAATATGCTGAGGGCCAAGATATGGCAAACAAGCAACTGGAGGCATTAGGAAAAGCCCAAACTGATCTGGACTCTGTAGAGCAGAGGCTACAGAGGATCCAGGAATCAGAAAATGAAAGTAGGCAGTACTTAACCAAAATAAAAGAAGACATGGGTATCATGCAGCAGGAGAAGGTAGAACAGGATACCAGAATGCTGGCCTTGCAGAAGGAGTACCAAGAAAGTTTGGACTCTCTACTGCAGAGCCAGACAAAGCTGTAACAGCAAATACATTTCAACAGGGCATGTGCGGAGCAGGTAGTCACCCTGACAAACTGCCTAGGCCAAGAAAAAGAAGAGAATAATAAACGAATTCTCAAAGACCTGGACACCCAGGCAGAATTTGATGAAGACGCCAGAAAGCTGGTGCCCTCCAAAGACAGAGGGGTGACCTGGCTGCACAGAGGCAGTCTCTTGTTCAGCAAAGGGACACCTTAGGCCAGGAAGTCTGTTATTTAAAAGAGAATATAGAAGGAAATCACCTGGCCCTTCAGGGACTGGGTGACCTCCAAAAAGACCATGGAAAATTGTTAGAGCACAGCAGGAGGGTGGAAGATGCTCTAGCAAGGAAGGACCAGGCAAGTATGCACAGGACCCAGGAGGTAACCCTCCTGCAGCAAAAACTGGCCCAGTACTCTAAAATGACACAGGAAGCACAGAGAGACAATGAGGCTCTCTGTGATAAAAATGACAGGCTCCACAGACAGGGAGCTATGCAAGAGCAATTGATAGAACCTTGCAAGGCCGTGACAGAGGAACAGAAAGCTCAGGTTCTTGCATGGCAACAGGGAGCAGGGGCTGAGAGGGATGAGGTCCGCTGGGAAAGGGAAACACCTGAGCATAACCTCAGGAACCCTAGTACCAGAGGCCTTCATCTCTTCCAATCCCTGGACTGTGCCACCCCCATGTCCACTGGCACACATGAGATAAGGGCCACAGGGATGGCAGAATTCAATCCAATAAGGAATATGGGGCTCATAGACCAGCATCTCCCAGGAATGGATGGGCGGGCATCTGGGTATGGGTTCCCAAGTACTGTCAAATTTAGTGGGGAAACTCCATGAGTGTAGGCCCACTAAGGGCATCCTGAAAACCTCTTCCCAGCTAGGACAGTGGGAGGGGGGCGGTACTCATCAAATCCTGGGTGCAAGGAGGAATCAGAAGACTCCTCTGAGCGCTCCAGGACACAGGAGACTAGGCCCCCACATATCTGCCAGCCATTCCCAGGCTCGCAGATTCCAGGAGAGCCTAGAAGACCAGACGGGCACCTCTGGTAGCAGTGCCTCTGAATCAGAGGAGGAATGGACCAGGGTCACCCGAACCAAAAAGGCCAATAAGGTTGAAAGGGCCTTGCTCAAGGATCTCCTCAAGCAAATCAAAGCGATAAGGAGCATCATCTCGCCCTATCATAAGAACGTAAAGTATTCAGTTTGGGAGCACTTAGATCTCTTTGAACAGATTATGGAAAATTTCCATTTGAAGGGCAGCGAAAGCTGTATTCAATATGTGAAATGGACCTTCTCTCCAGAGTACTCCAGCTTCTTTGCGGGGCTGGAGGACCAAAATCATTCTAGATGGTCCACCTATAGGGCGGCCATCTTGAAACATTTTTCTGTACACAGAATACTCAGGGGGCTCGCAAGACAGCCTACAACTTGCAATGTGGGGAAGATCAGGCCCCACAAGAATTTGTTCAGGAATTAAAGCATGCCTTTGCGCAGACCACCAGAAGGGTGCGCACTGACAGCAGAGAGTTTGTGAATACTTTCTTCCACGTTCTCCCCAAGTACATCATTACCCAGCTAGTGAGAGATTTTCACGAGAAATGATCACTAGACTGGATCATTGAACAGGCCACACAAATTTATGAGGTGCAAAAGCCCATAGAAAACAAAAATAATCCAAAAAGCCCCAAACCAACCAACACGAAATAATAATGTTAAAATCATTAACATTAGCTGCTGCTAAGGTGGCAGAGGTGAAGGTTGCCCCCATTTTAGATTTAGAGATGGGGGCCTAAAAACCTGCCTGCACAGAATCAAAGCAACCCCAATCTCAGAAGACCCTCGGGCCAATCACAGTCATGGAACCAGGGAGGAAATCCCACAAATGGGAA
Source organism: Ambystoma mexicanum (assembly GCF_040938575.1). Classification (NCBI taxonomy): domain Eukaryota; kingdom Metazoa; phylum Chordata; class Amphibia; order Caudata; family Ambystomatidae; genus Ambystoma; species Ambystoma mexicanum. The sequence goes on along the minus strand of NC_090935.1, from coordinate 781,181,423 downwards.
CCTTACTCCCCTGACCACATCAGCCTCCGCTACAAGGGGAATAGACCCATCCTGGGTTATGTGTGGACTCCTCCAGCCCAAGGGGGGGATCCAACCAAACAGCAGCTAACTCAGGGAACTTCCCTTCTCACTTCCCCCAGGAGGGCAGTAATTCCCCAAATCCTGGACAGAACTTCTTCCCCAGGTACCCGCAAAACTTTCAACCCCAGAACCATCCATCCTTCTTTCCCCAATTTACTGAGCCCAGACAACCTAATCCGGGAGAGGGGAGGCCAAGGGTGGAGGGGTACCCAAATTTTCCAAACCCGGGGTATTTTCAGAGAAGGGATAGCTACCCTTGCCGGGATCAGCCCAGGAGAGAAATGAGAACCCCCTATCAGCCTGAGCGGGTGTCACAACTAGAGCACCAGGTTCTTAACATGGCACATGATCTGGGTCGCATGCTGAGGGCTCAACAGAACCCTCAGATGAGCATGCCGGTGCAGAATGCCTCAAACTCCGGACCTGGTGCTCCAGAGCAATGACGGGGGAAGAACCCCGACAACCCACCGGTTCACAGGGAGGAGGCACAAGGGGAAGTGGGGTGTAAAGCCTTGGAGGAAGCTTCCTTCCCCACTTGTAAAAAGCCCCCGGAAACCCAGGAAACAGAACCAAAATCTCCTGCCCCTGAAAGTCTGCCGCCCAAGCAGCAGAGGGGGGGTAGGAGAAATACAGAGCCTAAAAAGACCCATTTTGAGGAGGAGGTACAAATCTTCCCATTTGAAGGAGAGGGGTCCTCAGAGTATCCTGGGAAAAGAATCTTCTCCTTCAGAGATGTGGGAACTCCTCCCAAAGAAAAATGGGTCCCAAAAGATCCAAATCCAGACTGGGTAGATGTGGGGACTGAGCTAGCGCCGCCCATCATCCAACCCCAGAAACAACAACATGAAAATATCCTGGTTCAAACCTATCCTGGCAACTGCCTCCAAAAAGGCAGGGGGGAGCCCAGAACCAGAACCAGGGGAACCCAAAACTTTCCCCATATCTAGCTGTCACCTCTTCTTTTCAGATTCCCAAGACTCCCAACAGAATTCTGCCCAAATCTCTTCTCTATCAGTGTCAAAAACCAAGAAACTAACCCACCAGTTGTCCAAAAATGTACATTATCTGTGCCCCCTTGAGGAGAAGGAGGGAAGATTCTATGCCCCGGTCCAGATACAGGGGCAGTGTACAATTTTGGCACTGGTGGACACTGGATGCCAAGCTACCCTTCTGTCCAAAAAGGCCTTTGATAAACTGAATTCGGGAAGGGGGGAGAAATACCAAATTCCTCTCAGCCCTCTTCCTGGACAACTTCAGAACTTCGATGGGAAGGAAATTCCCGTTGAGGGGACTGCGGATTTGGACATTAAAATTGGGCGACACAAGGTTAAGCACCCGGTCATAGTTGTAACTCCAGAGGGCACCCCTTGTTTACTAGGAAATGAAATCCTGCGTAGGTTGTCACCCCTAATAGATTGTGTAAACAAGGTCCTCTGGACACAGACTAACCGACTGAATAAATTAAAACAGAGTGTCAACCATGTTAGTTTAAACGGCACATGCCACATGGTTGAACAAAAATCTGACCAAGTAGAATTTCACTTCCAGAACAACCAAATCCCAGACGTGACAGTAATAGCAGTAGGACAACAAACTGGTGATGGGGGGTCCTCTCTATTTCTGAAAATAAACCTTCCTTCCAGTTTAAGGTGGCATTCCACACTGGAAGGAAATACTCTGAAATTCTTTACAAGTTCACAATCAGAAAATCCCACTCCTATAGTCCAGAAAGATGAGAAATCAGCTCAAAGCCTGGCTGATATCCAGCAAATTGGAGAGCAGTTGTTCATCCCTATTCAGTTAAATGAAGGGAAGGACTCTGTTCTCGCCCGAGTGTGTGTGAACAACAGTAAGAGCTTCATCAGTGAAGCCATGTTCCGCCAACTCCCAAAAGGTCCAGCCATTCCCACATTTAAACTGATAGACAAATGGGAAATGGATCTGGAAACACCCAATTCCAAACATCTCCTGCCAAGCAGGTGTATGCTCAAAATCTCCATAGACAACAAGAGCATAGTCCATGATTGTTGGGTCGTGCAAGACATAACTGCCGCCATTTACTTCGGCAGTGACATTCTCAATCGCATTGGCATTAGTTTGGACCTAATAAACTTCAAAGCTTTAACCCGATTAGTGGATAATCCCATTGGCTTTGATGACCCAGAGAAAGCATTTAGGTCTGCTCAATTGCTGTCTTATGCAGTTGAAATTCAGATTGGAGAGGAAGTCACCATCCCAGAAAGGACCCGACAATTCTCCCTTGAAGTGAAAGTTAAAAGAGGACAGAAATTGAAAAGCCCTGACGCCTATGTTCATCTGAATGCTTACTTTCAACAGCAAGGGTTGGGGGTAAACCCAACCCTACTAGTCAACATAGAACATGACACCATTCCAATAGAGGTGGATAACAGCGACTTAAAGAGTATTACTCTAGCCGCAGGCACCATTATTGGAATGGCGGTGGATGACCAACATTTTTCCATAGATTTAGGCAATGAACTGTTAGGACCAGTCCCCAAGGACTGTTTTGACAGTGATAGTGATGACAACACAACACCAGACAGGATCTTTACCCAGCATGGGGGGAACCTCCTGGTGTACACTTCCTGCCCTTATGGTAAGGAAGATGTGACCTGTGACTTCAGGAGGGATGAGGTGATTTTCCAGGTCCATGAGGGCTGCCTTCCCCACCTGAAGCCACCAGTCCAAATTAGCACTTTGACGAGGGACTTCTCCACTCAGCTGGAGGAGACCGCTGAGAAAGCAAAACCGGAAGTCTTTCCAGGCTTCATGCAGATGGTTCAAGAGAGAGTGAACCTAGCTGATGCCTGTGAGACTCTAGAGCAAAGGCAAAAATTGAAACAAGTTTTCTTAGATTTTTAGGATCTCTTTGTGGTGGACACTTAATACTGTGGTTGCACCGACATCCACACAACAACCTTTCCCACGACCCTAGCATGACTCCAGTGTTTGTGAAGCAATATCGCTTACCTCTCGCATCAATAGAGTCCCTTACTGAAATATTTAAGAACCTTGAGTCCCGTGGGATAATCCGCCCAGTCCACAGCACCTTCAATAATCCAGAGCTGGGGATTTTTAAGCCAAACGGCCAGTGGAGACTCTGTGCCGACCTTAGGGAGCTCAACAAGCGGGTCCATACTTCCAGATGGCCTCTTCCCTACATTGACCAAGGGATGGCCCAGATCCAGGGATCACAGGTATTCACTGCAATAGACCTGACCAATGGGTACTGGACTGTACCTGTCAGTAGGGAGGACCAATACAAGCTGGCCTTTACCTTCAGGGGGCAGCAGTACACATGGACCCTGACTCCCTTCGGATACATCAACTCCGGCAATGAATTCAAAATCTTTCTACATAAGGCTATGCCTGACCTGGGTGGAAGGGGTAACCTGGCCTATGTAGATGATGTTCTCATCAAAAGCTCAACTGTGGAGGAACACATAGCAGAGATCTGTTATGTTCTGACACAGTTGAGAGCCGCCGGAGCAAAACTTTCCTTTCAAAAGGCACAGTGATGCAGAATCTGTGTCAATTTCTTGGGGCATGAGATTACTCCTCAGGGTCTCTGTCCCCAGGAAAAGAAAGTGGAAGCACTTGAGAAATTGAAAGACCCCACAACTCCGCAGAAACTAAGGAGCCTCCTTGGACTGACCAATTACAGCAGAAAGTTCATTGAGGACTACGCAGAGATCACAAGACCCCTGATTCATCTTTTAAAGGGGGTTCAAGTGGGAGTGGGGCCCAGAACAAGCCGAGGCAGTAAGACAACTCAAAAGAAGCCTCTCACAAGCTCCTTGCCTAGCTTACCCTGTCAAAAACAAGGAGTTCTTCTTGGAGACAGGGTTCTCAAATAAATGCTTGACTGCAGTAGTGTACCAAAAGCATGACAAGGTCAATAAAGTAATCTCCTATGCGAGTAAAACTTTATCCTCTGTGGAGGAAAATTCCAATGACTGTGAGAAGGCACTCCTGGCAGCGGTGTGGGCATTGAAGAATTACCGCCCATTTATCCAGGGGGAATACATCATAGTGTAGACTCCACACCAGCCTCTGCAATATCACCAAAGTGACAGGATCCGGGCCAGAATTGTGAGTAATTCCCGAATTACTTCCTGGATTCTGTCAATGCAAGGCTTTCCTATGGAGGTCAGATATGGCCAAAACAAGAAGAGTCCCCTCACGCAAGGTCTGGCTGACTTGCATGATTGTGCCAGAGAAAACTGCCTCGAGGATGAAAGTCTCAAAATCAAGGACAACATGGAGGCATACCTTAATTCCCCACACAAAATCTTTGAAGAAGACAAGTGTGAGGGAATGCCCACTATCTTTGTGGATGGATGCTCCTACCATGTTGACAACAACGGGGAAAAATAACTTGCCGGCGTAGGGAATGCCTGGGTGAATGATGCCCCAGAACCCTCTGCTGGGTACAAGATTGATTCCCGAAGTAGTCAAGTGGCAGAGTTGATGGCTGTGCATCAAGCCATCCTCACTGCTGTCCAACACCAAGCCCACAAACTGGTCATAATCACAGACTCGGATTATGTACGGAACGGGTTTGTGGAGCACCTGGTAAACTGGAAACCAGAGGCATGCTATGTGCTAATAACAAACCATTGAAACATGGGAAATTAATTCAAAATATTGATGATCTGTTCACCTCAAATGGTATGACCATCTACTGGAAAAAGATCAAGGGTCATTCCAAAGCAGAGGGACCAGACAAAAGTGGAAATGACTTAGCTGATCAGCTGGCCAAAACCAGAGCCAGCCAAGGGGATCTACTTGTGATCGAGTTCCTATTGGGGGAAATCGAGGTCACTGCTATCACTAGGTCCCAGACAAATGCTCACAATGAACTCTCAACTGCACAATGGAGTAAGGAGACCCCAGATGCTGATTTGATTACAGCTCAAAAAGGGGATCCAATAATTGGTAAGTTATATCAACACTTTGAGGACCCTGAGAATTTTCCCCTGACGGATACCGATTACATAGGGAAAGAGGACCTCATAGTGTTGATGAAATGTCCAAAAATGTTCCGAATGCAAGATGATTTGTGGTAAGGAGTTCCCTAGCTGGCCATGATCAGTGGGTGGTCTCTACCTCATTCCGAAGCCTGAAGTTAAGTCACGCCCATGATGCGGCCACAGCCGGTCATAGGGGGTTTCATACAACACTTGAAATCTTAAGAGAGGTTGCATACTGGCCAAACATGGGGCAGGATCTCAACCAATACTTGAAGGGGTGTCTTGTGTGTGCACAATTTCAGCCAACATCCCTCACACACTGTGCGCCTCTCCAAAAGAGGGGGATGATACTGCCATGGTCAGATTTGCAATCCAATTTTATCGGGCCCGTGATTCGCTCCTCTAGGGGGAACAAGTACATGTTTACCGTGACATGCTTGTTTACTAAATGGGTGGAATGTCTCCCGGACCCAAATTGCAAGGCAGAAACAGCAGCTGCCCTGATGATCAACCACATCTTCTCGCATTTTGGACTACCCCAAAGGATCGAGTCAGACCGAGGTAGCCACGTCACTAGCGAAGTAATGACAAAGAGGTGGGAGATACTTGGGGTCAAAAGGAAATTACACATTGCCGACCAGCAAGCCTCTAGTGGTGTAGTAGAGAGATACAACAAGACAATTGTGAGCATATTAAAAAAGTTTGTGGCAGATTCTGGGCCAAGATGGGATATTAGGTTACCCCTTGTCCTGATGGCCATCAGATCTACCACTTCATCTGCAACTAAAATGTCACCGTTTGAGCTGATGACTGGACGCAGGATGGTGCTTCCCCAGCATCTGCTCTACAGGACCTAAGACCAGACATTGATCAATGCCTCCACAACTCATGAGTATGTTGAAAATCTGAGAAAACCCCTTCAACATGCTTTTGCCTATGCTTAGTGAAATCTAGAAAGATCTGCAGACAGCATGAAGACAAACTATGACTTAAAGACTACTAGAAAAGAATACCATGTAGGAGACCGGGTCTACTAATACAATTTCCAAAGGAACCAGGCCAAACAGTGCAAATTTTTGCCTAGCTGGAGGGGTCCCTTTGAAATTGTAGACAAAATCTCACCAGTCGCCTACAAAATCTGCATCCCCAAAGGCAGTTTGGCGGAGGGGAAAGATAAGTGGGTCCATATCAACCAACTGAAGTGCACTCTGCAGCAACTAGAGGATTCTCCTGAAACCACAGAGGGGGTCACTCCAGCTCCTTAGAATTCCAACTGGAAAAACATGATTCCATCTGTATGAGTAATAAATTGCCAATAGGAAAAATGTGTCCTGATATGCAAAATGTATGTGTCCGCCCCACTACATAAATAGTGGTGGGGAAATGTCTACAAATATGTTTCTGCTTTGTCATCCTAGAATTGGAAACCATGGAGACTAAAACCAAGGAGGACCACCCAAGGACCGGAAGGAAAGATCCAAGGGGCCCGGGGTATCGCTCCCTATTCTCATCAGGAATTGGCGAGGAGAACCGGTCGATCCACCACCGATGGGAGAAGCTGATGAATTTTGACATTCGGACCATAAAGAAAAGAAACTGATCATCCCAATCTCGCGACTTCCCTTGAGAGATGGTCAAAGCCAAATCACGAGGGGAGGCTTGTGGGATGTACTGACCCACTAGGCTCTGCCCTGCAACATCACTGTGTGCTGGTGGCACCAGAACCAACAAATGGCCGCAAAAACCCTATGCGCGCTAAACCTCTGAGATTTGCGCAGTGAAACCAGAAAAGTTGGCTGCCAAGCTACTTTGCCTGTGTCAGTGGTGGAACAGGAGTCCACACTGCCAAAACCTGTCATTGGGCTGCCCACAGAGTGCATATGGAAACTTCATGAGAGGCAGTGCTTCATTGCCAGGAAACCCAAAGGTGCTCTGAAATTCTTTTTTTCCTTGGCTGCTGAAATTGCAAAATAATGTTTCAAAGCATCAGAAAATATCCAACATCCTTGCTGGGTGTTAACCATCACTTTATTTAAAGAATCCACATAAGCACACAATGTCAGGAGAAGCAGTCTTCATCACAAGAATATCCACATTAAAAAAATGTGCTTGCCTGGGAAAATCTGTCAGAATATGGGCGCAGTACCGCCGGCTGCCTGCATGAGAAGTTAAACTTGTGCATTAAAATCAAATTTGGAAAGGAAGTGACTTGCCTCCAAAAGCAATATAGGTTGCCACTATTCAATCTCTATGTTTTAAAAAGACTGGAATTAGAGATCTGTGTGTCTATTTTTAGAAATGTAAAGTTTATTTTAGCAAAGACAATGTTAAAGTGAGTTAAAGTAACCTCTGCTGCCAGCCACAGAGCTTCAAAGCAAATTCCACAGCGTGCCCCAAACAAAAGGTACCTTCCCTTTGCTCTCTGCCCCATGAACTCTCAGTCAGATGTTAATGAAAAGGGGAAGGGATTTTGCTCTGCTGCCCACAAGAGAGACAAAGGGTTTCCTTGGCTGAAAAGAATATGTGGATGCAAGTGTCAACAGAAACTCCTGCCAGAGTAAGAGAGGCGGAGATTGCTCTTGACCCACCCAAAACTTTGGAGGCGGGACATACAGTTATGTGTATCCTTAAAACACAAGAAAGTATATGTTTTAAAAGGACTGACAGAGGATGGTGAAAACTTGTAAAAGTTTGTAAAATATAGTGTTGTTAACATGAAAATCCAGGTCACGGTTTTAAAACTACTCAGCACTCTGTGTTATGTTCAGGGACAAGACTACAGAATGTGTGGTTTTGTAGCAATTGTGGTGATGCCAGAAACATGAAACTTCACATGATTATGCCCACATGTCATGCGCACATAGGTGTAAAAATGTGGACAAATCTGACATTGGGGACCAAAAGTGCGAAAAATTGCCAAATCTAGGTCCAAGCTCTCACTGTGAAGGGGCTCGGCTGAATACTTGCTCCAGCAAATATCTGATATAAATATGCTATTGGTATTAAGGTTGCAAAATTGTAAATATGTCTTGTATGAAAAATAGATTTCATGTGCTGAAACAAAGGGGAGGTTCTCCCTGGATCATCAAAAACAGCGTCATCATGACACCATGTTTTCTTCTCGAATCAGGAGAGAGGAAATACCCTAACCAATAGAATCCCTAGGGGTGTGCCTAGTATAATTCAGCCTACCCACCCCTTTAGAAAATACATAATAGAGACAGCTTAGGACCTAGACACACAGATACACCCACCATCTGATTGCTGGCAAAGCACTTTGCCAGAGAAATCCATATCCAAGACTCCAGAACTTTGAAAGCAGAATGGCCCACATGCAAAGCTGAACCCTTCTCAGCTTTGCCTTTAAAAAAACTGAAACCAGATTTTACCCCAGACCTCAAAGGGGAACAGAAAAAAAGAACAGCCTGGCTGAGCTGTGCTGCTTTCTTGCTAAGAATTCTTTCCAGAATGCAGAGATCCAACCCAGTAGAGCTGAGCTGTGACCAGATAGCAGCAAACCAGAACCAACCCGTCAGATCCAGTCCAATTTCGCCGTGCAGTGTCCAGAGTGCGTGCTGAGTGCAGAACCAGAGCGCCTTGAGTCCACTCTGGTGTGCTAGCAGAATTCCAGTCCAGAAAATATCCCTGACCAGATCTCTGACGGGTCCATTCCAAACAGTGGTAGTGAGTATCCTTAGCATAGGATTGTCGCTAGCAAATATCTTATCAATAAGAAATCCTATCCAAACCCATCCTATTATATCCAGAACTGCATTGTAGAAAATCTTTTGTCTTACCTGAATCTTTCTCTCATCGCTATAGTCCTTTGATAATAATAGTGTTAAAATCATCTTTGCGCTAATATATTTGCTGAAGAAAGACAAGCGTCTCGGCAGGTAAAAACCATCCAGAGGCGTCGCTGGACTGGTGGCTGTGCTGTTGTGTAGTTTGTGGCTTCATAGACTCCCTAGTATAAGAAACCTATTTGTAATTTCAAAAAGAGCGCACCCTTGTTTTACAAATTTTGACTCTTTCTGAAAAAAAAACAACCTCTACAAAAACCTTCATAACTTCCTCACTGTGCATGCTAAAAACAAAATTAAAGTGACGCTAACATCCCCAGCTTTCCAACGCACCCACCCTCTTATAGTTTTCCTGCTATCGCACTTACCGCACGCGGAAAAGTGTGCCGCAAAATTTTCGTTTGGCTCAAATCTATCATGTGTGAAACAGCTGTACATTACATCCGACCTCAGAATTAAGTTCTCAATCTGCTAGTTATTCAATAATCATTGCTAGTGTTTATCTGAAACTATACAAAGCGGCTCCCACTAGTATTGAAACCATTTTAGTGAATTAAATCCATTTTCAGTGTTTTCACCATTCATTTCAAGCCACATTCAAAACTATTTGATAAATTGCAATCATTCCTGTTTTTCTCTGTTTGCTGGGGGAAATTGGGATTGATACTGTAATTGTTGAGTGTGTATTCCTGAAACCTGTTTTCTCTCCTTCCATCTCTTTATACTGCATATTGGGGGGATTGAGTAGTGTGCAGGGGGAAGAGTGATCACTTGCCTTTTGATTGAACCCACACAAATGTATTATTTCTATGCTGCATTATTTTTCCTACCAATACTCCGTGTGATTAAAGAGATTTTTGTGACATCACCTCATTCGTGATTATTGTATAAACCATTAAATTGTGTGATATATATATATTGTGAAAATACCTAAACTAAATCTTTATAACTTTGCAAAACAGCCTGCTTCCTGATTCAGTGTGACCGGAGGGGATTCATAGAGAGGGGCGTGAGATAAGGGTATATCATTCAGAAATAAAATAACTTATAGACATAAATAAATAATTAAGAGTTCCAGCTGTGCATCACACGCTAGGCATTGACTTAGGTGGAGTGCCGGGTTGAAATCACTTACAATACAGAGGTCATGGGTGAACCAAGAGTTTAAATGCATGATTTGTTTAGCTTTACAAGCTCTTAGAGCTTAGGGAGCAAGCCATCTAGTGGGTGTCTTTGTCATCTGGGGTCATCAGACCCAGGTGGAGATCACTCAGGACTAGGACTATGGCGGATGGTTTGATGCTGGAGCTCAGCAGTGAGGAGAGGTCATCCTCAAAAGGATTTGGCTCGCTTGGGAGGGCGATAGATGATGTAGATGGTTAAGGTGTAGGTCGGTGAGATAGACAGTCTTGTGCTGAGTAGGTCATAGGTAGGTGGGGCAGTGGAGGGGATGGTCTTAAAGGCAAAGGTATCTTTGTGGATGAAGGCATTTCCCCATCTTTGTGGAGGGGACGATCACAGCGAAGGATGATGTACCCTACAGGGATGGCAATGGCAAGGTCAGGGCAAGCTACTGGGTGAAGACAGGTTTCAGTGATGGCAAGGACTAGTGGGAATCAACTAAAAAGACCCAGCATAAAAGACCGATTGGGCGATTTGGCCGAATTTTGGCAGTTCGAAAATACCGAACAGCCGAAAAGTTCAACCAAATCCCCATTCGGTGGTGGGGGCTGTGGGGTTGTCCCCCATACGTTTGCTCACTATATTATGAGTGGGCGTTAAGGGGGTGTCCCCCGCAGACGCTCCCAAAAAAAAAGGAAAGGACCCTGTGGTGCCGATTCCCAATTGCAGAAGTGAAAGGGAACAGGTGTTGCAGAGACACAGCCAGTCGGCAGCAAGGTAAGCAGGGGATGTGGGTGAGGGTTGGAAATGTTCAGGAGAGAAAAGGCCGAAGTTTATTTCGGAAAAATTATCTTCGCTCTTTTCTCCCTCGAACATTTCCGTCTCAGGCTTTCAACCTCGATCCGACTAGTGCACAGGAGAGAGGTTGTTTAGAGAGAGGTTGGATAGGGGGAATGGGAGAGTCAGAGCTATGGCATGGGGCAGGTCGAGGTGATGTGGGCGTAAGGTAAGGTGTGTTGCTGCGAGATTGGAGATGAGTTAGTCGATGTGCAGTGCTTGGAGGGTGGGCTGAAGGCATATGAGGAGCAGAGGTACTGGAGGCGAACCTTGATGTCCTGGCCCAGCCTTTGCAGGGCTGGCAGACAGGAGAGGTAGTAGGGGGTGAATCAAAGGCTGTGAATTGGTTTTAGGAGCGGCATGCGGCTTGTAATATGTTGGTACTTCACATGAGGTTTCCTTGGTAGTAGCGGGAAGGAGTGAGAGGCTATGGTGTGTAGTGAAAGGTGCAAGGGGTGGGAGGGATGGTGTGGTCAGGGGTCTTTGGAGCAGAACCTAGATGGGAGAGGTGGTTGAGAGATCTTAGTAGCGCAAACCATGCCAATCCTGCCTGTTGCTGTCAGGGCAATGAGTACTGACACAAGGTGGTAGGTGATACAGAGTGCAGGTGGGACAGTGGGGTTAAGGTGCCATGCTTTAGAAGGCAGAAGGGCAGGGGTATGCAGAGTCATGGAGACTGGCTCACCAGGAGTATAAAGCTGGCATGCAACCTGAAAGTGCATCGGTCAGATACTGGCTACAATGGGTGGGCGGCAAGTTTTGGGGTTCTTCAGTGTCGGTGACGTGGAAGGTGCTCATCAAAACAGGAGCAGCAGGAGGGTGGCTTGGCAAGAGGGCATTAAAAGAGCAGCTGTGCACCACAGTGGTGAGGAAGTGCAATGAATAGTGATTGCAGTGCTGGGCAGGTTTGAGAGCATGTAGATGTGATGGGGCTTGCAGGGGAGGTTGACGGGGCAGCAGGAGTAGCATAGGTGGCAATGAATCTGCAAAGGAGCAGAGATGTGATCTGCAATATTAGTTAGAACTGGTGCGAGGGGCAGAGACACTGTACCGCTGCAGCCGGTTGATGCGCAGCGTGGCATGTCAGCCTTGTTAGACCACAGAACAGTCAGCATTGGAGAAGTGGTCGTGCAGACAACCTCTGCGGGGATAAGGATTGGGCAGCATACTGGCATGCCAGCAATGGCCAGACAGGGCCAGAAAGGAACGAAGGGCCTTGAGATGGAGCTGGCTTTACCTCCCGGCTCTCTGTGATTGGGCCATACATACAAGAAAGTGGCCAATCACCATCACGAGAATGCTGTGGTTGGGTCAGGCAGAGCTTGTGCAGATAGTCAGATGAGGCAGCGGTAGCCATTTTAACAGGGAGTAGGAGCTCCAGCCAAAACATGGGTAAAGTTGATGAAAGCTCATCCTGGCTTGCTAGTACTGTCTCATATTACGGTGTCCTTGCATCGGACATCATCAGAGGCTATTGCCTCAAATGTAGTGGCACATGCTGAGCAGATAAGATCTCAGCAGGGCTTACCTTAATATATTTGTGCATAGAAGTCCCCCACATTGGACTGCATTAGGAGGTGGAACAGGGATGCAGGAGTGCTCCAGCTGGTCTGCACTCAGATTTGGCTGTGATCTTTGATCTCTCTCTCTCTCTCTCTCTCTCTCTCTCTCCTTCCCGCCCTGATTCATTGAATTATTTGCATGTAAAATGGAGATTTGCATGCCATTCTGCCCGAAAATCCCCATTCGTCAAACATGGATTTGCTGGCAGAATGGCACGCAGATCCCTGTTTTACATGCAAATAATCTAGGCCTTTCTCTCTCCCTCCCTCTTTCTCTCTGTCTCTCTTTCGCTCTCTCTCTCTCATGTTCCAAATCTGGTGAGGGTTGGTCTAGGCGTATAAAGCTCAGTATCAATTTCTCTTGCAAAATATGACTTATTTAATCCTGCACGAGAGGAATTTGGGTTTCTTATAAGTATAATAAACCATTGTTAAAATTGACTCCATGGAATGGGGAATGACCGCCGGTTCTGGCACCTATACTATCCCGGTAATACTGGGATATGAGGCTCTGGTAATGGCAGGTCCGTTTGCCGGTATCTCTCCGGAATCACCGGCGGGATCCCAGCAAACCTGTAATGTCCCCAAAATAGGATGAAGGCCCCGTTTCTGCCCTATCAGTGTCCAGTCCAAAATACATTACTGTGTATTAACATGCATTGCTGTTCATTTTGGGGTAGAGGAAACAGCATGGCATCCGAGGATGCTGGGGCCCACTTTGTAGCTAGGAGTGTCAGGGGCCAATGGGTAACTTGGATGTGTGGGTCAATGCAGGATGCTGGGGAAAGCGGTAATAACTATTGTTGGCAGTACTTCCTAAAACGTGTCTTGCAAGAGCCTTGCTTCCCCTAAGGGGAATTCATCCATCCTCGAGATGGTACCACAGGTCTATGATGAGTTTATATCCCATTTGGGGCTTTTAAGTCTCACCTTGAACCTGGGTCGAATCCTGGGGTGATTTGACAAGTTTGTTCAGTCAACCACAGGCCTCGAATCTCCTAAAATAAGACTGAGGTCTATAAAAATCCAATTTCATTTCCTGGTCCACTGTGTTTTCTGTTACGCTGTGAGAAAAGGAGTGACAAAGCTCAGGCTCACGATTGGAGGGTGTTAGGAGTATTTCATATGTTTTCACAATTTTGGTGTTTTTTGTTTTTCATGAATTTGGTTTGGTGTGGTTTGGAGATGTTGCATTGTCTGGTTGGTGTTCTTGTACCCCTTTGTTTATTGTATGTTCAGTATTTTGTTAGCTACCCCGATAAAAAGGCAAACAAAAACGATGCCTTTCTCTCTGGTCACTTTTCACATATGTTTACACTGGACATAGACTTAAAAACGTTCCTGTCCCCTTTCCATTCCACAAAACCCCCAACAGAAAACATAGTTCACCTTAGGTGTTTGTTGTTCTCATCTCCCCACACTTATTCTTTGTTTTGGTTTTTTGTTTTTGTTATGTCTACCTGTAGTTCAGGAGTAGTGTAATGCTGTTGTGGCTTATTCTTTAGATATGATTCTTTCGGTGTTTCATTAGTTCTCTTGCTGCTTCTTTGTTCTTTTTGCTTCAGGTTATCTGATTCTATGGTTTTCTAGATCTCGTCCTGTTTTTGGTTCTAGTCTTGGGGAGGATTAAAGAGGGAAATAGCATGCTTATGACCCTGGGCAGAGAAGGAGCTGACACGGAAGTGGAGGACCTGTGATTACCCAATGATAGATGAGGATAGTGGGAACCTTTGCGCTATTTGTTGGCGCTGGCTTACTTTTTTTAATTACATTTTTTATTGTATTTGTTTTTAAAAAAACTTTTACAAAAAGAAGAGTAATATCACATAGAAATTAATACATTTAAAATGAAAGAAAAAAACTATCTAAATTAGAATCATTCTTCAAGTTTCCCTTCCATTCACATTTAAAACTTCCCATATTAAGATGACAGAGTCTGCCCCATTGGCCCTTTGGAATAATTCATTACATCACATCCTTCCAAGTTATTCATAATCTTCGGTTTAGAGCCACCCTGTGTCTCCTCCTGAAATCAAGCACCTGTAAATTCAGAGGACAATGTTGCATCTTTCTAGCATCTGCATCAAGGCTATTGTCAATCCCTGAGAATGGCCTGAAATCAACCTGTCCCAAAACATTTCTGGTATATCATGTGTGGAATCAAAGTCAAATTTACCAAAGAGAAGCGATCTTGCATGCCTTGTACCTTAACATACCATTAGTAGTTGCCTGGTAGATTGATTTTCAGGACGTTTACATACCTTACACAGTTGGATTGCTGAGTTTCCAAGGCCTCTTTTTGCTAGGACCTCCCCTATATGTATAACATTCATACACAGTGTCAGGAATTTCTTCCTGATCCTCCAATCGGGGAATTTCACCAGATATTTAAGTACCCCAGTTTTTTGTCAGCTTTCAACAATGGATTTGGATTTGCCACAGAATAAACCTCCTCAATGGTATTTACCAATCCATTTCCACCCACCGTTTTTTTTGGCTTTCATCAGGTTCTCAATTAGGGTCTGGATAAATATATCACTCTTCTCCAACCAATCATTTACCTTGGTACATATATGTTCTAGCATCTTTGATCTATTACTTTCCAGGTGTGCCTTTATATCTCGGTATAATGTGTCGTCTTTAACTACATGAAGGAGTCAGAGGAGGGATATTATTTTCCACCTTGCTTGTGCCTTTAGTGACTTTAAGCCCAATTCAAACCTAATGTTTGCAATTGGCAGACACGTTGGTAAATCAACAACATTTTTCCACAGCATTCCCTCCCATTTTTGCCATGATCCATTCCAAACGTGAGGTTTTGCTTCTACCCCGTATGTTAAAACTGGGATTACCTTTGCCTGATAGAATTTAATTAATGGTAACAGGGAAAATCTGCAGTATCTCATCAATACTTGTTTCATCTGGGCAGAGAGATGTTTAATTTTCATAACAATATCTTGTTCTACTTTACAGGCTGCCGGTGACGCATAGATTTTGTAACCCAAGTATAGCAGTTCTTCTACCCTTGGTATTTGATGACCTCCCAATTTCCACTGAGGGAACACTACTTTTTTTTTTCTTATGTCTGAAGACCATTACCTTTGATTTGATCGGATTCAAAGCCAATCCGTTTTCTTCAGCATAGCACTGTAATTTATTCAGGAGGAGCTGCAGCCCGATTGCTGTCTTATCAAGTAAGAGGACATCGTCTGCATATGCAAGCCAGTGGATCTTAACGCCATTCAGCGTTGGACTTGCCAGGGCCGATGGAGCCAGATGGTCCCCTCGGTTGGACTATTGTAACTCTTTATACTTGTCGCAGCCGATCGGCCAAATACAGCGGCTTCAGCGCATGCAGAACCTGGAGGCCAGGCTAGCCACTGGCACTCCCTATGGAGCCCACATCTCTCCAGTGCTGCGCTGACTTCACTGGCTTCCGGTGGGCCAGCGCGTCCATTTTTAGTCGCTGTGTATTGTCCACCGGGCGGTCCACAAGCTGAGTTTCTGCAATCAAAATTCTCTTGTTATATCCCGGAACATGATTTACGCTCCTCCACCACTAATCTCCTTGTTGTCCCAAGGTTTAACCGTGAAAGGGTCGGCGGTAGGGCCTTCTCCATCGCTGCTGCTAAACTCTGGAACAGTCTTCCATTGGCACTAAGAAGTGCTTCCAACCACCTTGGTTTCAGAAGAGCCCTTAAGACCAATTTGTTTTAGCTCTCCATTCTCTCTGGCGCTCCCTTCTGTGAGTAGCTCTCGCGCCATGATGCCCTCGGGCGACCGTGCGCTCTACAAGTCTAGAAAACATAACATAATATATATCGGCTACGTATAGATTAAAGAAGAAGGGTGCTCCCAGGGTTCCCTGATCAACCCCCCATTCCACCCCCACCGGATCCGACAGGTGCCAATCCTCGTCAAGACGGACTCTCACCATGGTGTTTGTATGGAGTTTGATTAACATACCCAGAATTCCTTCTGGGATTCCACTTGCTCTGAGCTTTAACCAGAGCCTGCTTCTATCCACCTTGTCAAAGGTCTTGGAAAAGTCAACCCATGCCCCAAATAACTGTTGTTCCCCTTTGTCCCCTGTGTTTTCACTCATGAGGTTTATTACTACCCCATTTAGTGTTGTCGAGAGACCTCCACTGAAACCTGTTTCACATTTTGATAACATCTTCTCTTCCCTTTCCCAACCTTCCAACTCTCCCAACAGAATCCTCATAAAGAGTTTACTTTCTACTTGTAAGAGGGCGATTGGTCGGTAGTTCAACGCCACTGACCGGTCACCCCCCGTGAACAACAGTATAACGATTGCTGATTTCCATGACACAGGGTACGCCTTTCTTACTAGGATCTTCCTAAATAGGCAGTCCAGTAGTTTCACCCATAAAGGGGGGTTATTTTTCAGCACTTGATACGTCAGGCCATTAGGACCTGATGCTTTTGAGGTTGAACATTTTCCAATCAGATTGATGATATATTGTTCATCAAAAGTAAGGAGCCAAGCCACTTCTTTTTTCGTTTCAAGGTTACTTTCTGTGGTTTACCAAATTCCTCAGTTAAGTGCCTAATCCAGTCTTTTTCAGAGATCAGATTACACTGCCTAATTTGGGAGTTCCCCTCTAGTTGGTGTAACACAGTCCAGAACTCTCTCGAGTCTCTTTTCCTGAGTACCTCTAGCATGTGTTCACCGTCCTGTTGGAGTCTCCCTATCTTTCCCGACACTGACCAGTTTTTATAGCTTTGCAAAAGATATCTAGATTATTTTTTTTAGCTCATCGCGCATGCCCATTCTTTTTATCCCCCTTAGCATTTTGTTTAGATTTTTCTTTCACAGCATAGTTTCCTCATCGAATGAGTGACGGTGCACCTGTTTTTTCCCTCCTCCACTTACCGTTGCTGGGTAAATAGACCATAAAAATCTAATAAAGTGAGCTGGCTGGCAGTTCCCAAATTGAGTAATTTCAGGTATCCCCATAAGGCGGTCATTTAGGTTTCTTCCCTCTCATTTATATTTTTGGAGATGCAGTCAACCTTACCTGTTTTCAATCAGCTGCCTATCTCTCTCTTGGAGTTTCAGCAAAAATTCTGGACAAGCAAGCTCTAGCCGAAAATGATTGCTTCCCCCTTCTTTCACTATATTCAAGGTGACCTTTTGCTCAAAGAGATTTGTTGATATGAATATATATTCTAGTGTTGGGATGGCCAATCCCTGGCTTCTAGTTGGATTAGCCGGGAGATCACCCGGTAATTTACCATTTTCTATTTCCATCCCCCAATCTCTGAGAAACCACCCAAATTTTGCTTTTCCCCGATATTCCATGCTCACTTTGTTTTTTTGTTTCTTTTGTGACTTGGATACATTGAGATTTTAAATCTCCATCCAAGATCATCAAAGCACCCCCGAATAAGATTTTAACTTTTTTAAGCAGGGCTGCTAAATCGTCAAGAAACATTTGTATAGTTGAACACGCAGGGTTCCAATATATGTTTATAAATATTACCTCCAAGAAGCCACCTTGTTGTCTTAAGTGGGTTTTACAAACTTGGATGCCCATGTTGTTATTTGCAATCAAAGTGAAATCTTTAAACATAGAGTTTTTAAATGCCATTAGCAGGCCTCCACTAGGGCTGCCTTTGGCTTTTTGTTGGGTTGGCTGACAAAAAATTGTATACCCTTCCACAGTGATTGCATTGACTAACCAAGTTTCTTGTAATAACAAGACATCCCTTTTTCGAAAAAAAATGTTCCTTCATATTCTTGGAGGTAAAAGTATTTGGACCCCGCGTGTTCCAGCAAAACACATTTAGTCCTGAGCCATTAAAGAGATTTCTGGCCTTCTCCCAATCTTTGAAAGACTTATGCCAATATTTCTGGAAGCATGGATAAGGAGTTATCCTGTATCTGTTTCCCTGATGTTTCTGACCCTTTTATCTGAGTTTTGGGATTCGGCTTTGATCCACCTCAAAACCCACCTTAGAGTGCCATTTTGGAACACCTGCCACAAGCCTTTCCGGACTCTCTTGTTGCAAAGTGGTATTTAGTAGCACTTGTTTTTGTAATTCTTTTTTAGCTCCCAATAGCGCCTCATACCCTTCCCTTGAGGTGGATCTATGTGATCACTGCGACGGCCGAAAATGCCGACTATTTTTTTGGAACCCTTTGCACCACATATATATGCGGGGGGAGACCCCCTGCGGGCCCCTCATATTAATATTATACACTTAACCCCCCCCACATATATGTATATATGGTGTAAGGGAGGGGTTAAAAAGAAAAAAAAAGTCAGCATTTTCGGCCGTCGCAGTTCCCAGGTCGACATTTTTGTACGATTCCCTTGAGGCCAGTCCTACTTCTACTATAAAAGGATAGTCATGATCAGGAAATCGAACAAATTCCATGTCATGTGTGTTGAAAAGATAAAGGCTAGGTAATTTCTTCAACATGGATAAAATTGCTCCCCTACACAATGACTTTATCTTATTTGTATTTGAAGTCATGGGAAGCCAAACTGTTGGCATACCTTATGCTGATTTTCCTTCTTCAATCCCATCCACTTGCACTTCTTCCAATGTATGAATTTTCTCAGGAGGCCCCATTTGCAATGGTAGGGTCTCTAGTCTGATCGATTTTCCTTCTCCATTGTAATATGTTGAAACCATGCTACATTTTCCTTTTCCCAGTCGGATTTCATCCAGTGTAGTTGGTATTTCAGACATCCGCTGCACCGATTTCAGAAATATCGGGGCAATTTTCCAATTTTAATTCACTGCTCTCGTCGCCTCTTGAATATGAACTTGTTCTCTGACACCCAACTTTTGTTTCATCATCAGAAATATTGGGGCAATTGGGATATCTCCCCTGGAACTATGTTGGTTTCTGCTGAGAGTTACTTGACTTCTTCTTTCCTGCCCTTGCTGTGTTTCTTTAGCTTCCCCAATGGCAGTAGATTTCCTAGCCGGATTCGGGGATCTTGGACCTTGCTCCTCTGTTTGGAGACCCACACTCACAGTTGCGGTTCTAGAACCTCTGGCCGGGACAGATTGTGTTCTCAACTCCCTTGATTGTTGGATTTTTTATGACACTCCTCCTTTGATTTCTTACTCTGATTATCTCTGGTTGATTTCCAGCTGAATTTTGCGCCTCCTCTTCTTCTATCGTCATCTCTAATGATGCCTTTGAGAGTGTTTTCAGAAAAGCATTTGTGTCTGATTTTTTTCCTTTTCTGTGTTTTGTGTTTCTTTGTTTTTTTCTGGTTTGTCTTCGATGAAGAGACTTCTTTAAGTCTCCGCTTCCGCCGTGCTTCTCTTTTCCTCTCCCTTCTTCTACATAGAGATTGACGGGAGTTGGAATCTTCCACCTCAATGATGGAGCATTCTTTTGCCTGTTTGCCGGAGCTGACCACCAAGGTTGGCTCCATTGGCACTTCCTCCTGTTCTTCCTCTCCAAAATTTGACAGTCTCATGAACTCTTACAGTACTTATTCGGATAATGGTGTATCGTCCAACTGTGAGTTAGAATCCACTACTCTCATGCCTGTGTCATTCTCAATCGATGCTTGATTCATTCCATTTAAATGGGTCCGAATATTCTGCATTAGAGTGAGGCACGATGCATCTTCATTCCTTTTAGTCACCAAGGCCTGTTGAATTGAAGATAAATCTAAACCTTGCCTGGTTGTCTCGATCCTTAAGTTCCTCAGACCCGGGGATATGATTGAGTTTATTGCATTTCTGCATCCTACTACTGAACTGTCCAATGTAGCCATTTCTTTTGTTAACTCCATGAGTGTACCTGCTAGGGTTTGTACTTCTCCCCTCAGAAGTTCAAAAATTGAGACTAGGTAATTAAGTGCAGACAAAGTATTTGCATTTGCCTGATTTCCACTTTCCTCTGCGCAGTTTAGGTGATCATTGCAACATTCTGTTTCCATCTCTCCACTTTTTCCTTTAGTACCCCCTTGTTCCAATGAACTGATAAAGTCTCCCGCCTCTGTGCTTCAAATGTTCAGTTTCTCAATCTCTACTGACATTTCATTCAGTTGGGACAATGTTTGGGATTCAATACTTTCCCTTCTTTCTCTGCTTATTAGATGCGATTCATCATAGTTGTTTAAGACCACATCCTCTTCATTCACACTTTTGCTTCTTTTTTTTCCCAAAATGGTCTTCGATTGTTCTTTGAATTATTTTGGTTGTAACCGTGAATTCCAAGCCCTTGCAAAATGGGATTCAGTCCTAGCTCTGATTCTCCCCTCCTCTCCATGACTGATTGGACTGTTTCTGCGTGCACTTGCGCTTGAATGTTTTGTCGCACTGGGGGGGGGGGTATATTGCGTCTCTGCAGCCAAAGGGGTCATATCTCTTTGTGAAATGTCTTCATTTATGTCTCTTATTGTCAGCTCTTCCTATTTCGGGGCTCTCTTGTCCTCCTGCGGTGGATAATTACGTAGTTTCATTGTTGCTGCAGTTGGCAGACTGCAAACTATTTTCTTTTATTCCCCTAGTTTCTTAATCTCCTCGTCACTTGTATTTTCCCTTTTATTTTCACTATTCCGGGAAGTATACCAAGAAATAAAACCAGTTACCCACTGAGACTTCTTAATGTGGGTTAAAATGGGGATTCTGTAATGTATCCCGGCGTCTTTATTACCATGGAAGATTCTTGATAGATTTTCACACGAAATCAGAGAGTTCTTGCTTTCAATTCGCTCGTTTAGTGTTACTTGCCGTTAGCTATTGAAATGTTGCTTCTGTGAGCCTCATGCTGCGGGCAGACAGCCACCACAGAGACTGAGGCTAAAGACTGAGCAGCGCGGCCGTATTTGTCTTTAATCGAGAAGGGATTACTTCCAAGGGTCCAAGGGATCTAGCTTCGACAGTCTCCCCACAGTCTCCCTTTTAACCATAGTGTTATATTGCAAATGCAAATGCAAATACAAACGCCAAAGTTACTACTTTCCAAATCACGTGGCTTGCCGCCTCTTACCCAGTTGTGCTGTTTGCACTCACTGCTGCCTTGTTCTTGGAGCGTTGTCCTGATAGTAATGGTGTAGTAATGGTGTCTCCACTCCTCCAGACCTGCAATGGACCACAACAGACCACCTTTTCACCACTTCTCTGCACCGGTTGGCGCTGGCTTACGGGCATGAGCCACGTAGCATTGCCCGGTTTCTGAGTCAGCTGGGGAGGCTTAAGCATTAGAGATAGCATCAGCAGGAGAAGGAAGAGTGGAATAGTCAGGGCTATCTGGGAAGGCCTTCACCCTGGATGCAGGAGAGAAGGGGCCTTTGGTAGAGGCTCCCTTGAGCACAGAGGTGGGAGCGGAATGGCTTGTGGCAGAAGCAGACGAGACAAGACCTATTTCAAGCTCTGCATCAGCATGGAGGAAGGGGAGGCAGGCCCTGTTGTCGAGCAAGATGGCATGATGTAGTTGGAAGTGCAGGAAGAAGACACGGGAATTATATTCATGAGCAGGCCGGGGCAATTAATTCTAACAGCCTGCAGGGGATTTCAGAGATGGTTCCTGTCTAAGTGTGGGCTACTGCAGATGAGGATGTGATCTTGACCAAACAGGGTGAGAATGCAAATGTGGAGGAGGTTCTAGAGGAGGGTCATGTTGAGCAGGAGTTTCAGCATACAGAACAGCCAGTGGGGTGGTCCCTAAAGGTGGTCGACCTCCCTGGCTGGATGGGCATGTGGAGGTAGAGGAGGTTGACATGGAGATGATAGAGGAGATGTCTCACCCTGCATGTGTCATTGCAGAGGGTGCATGGCAGTCCCTGGTGAGACTGGATTAGGGACCAATGCCTTCCATCACCGTCACACTGCTCTCATGGCAATGGGAATGGCAGCACTTAGACCTACCACAGGGCAGTACACAGACCTACCAAGGGTGTTGAGTATCGGGTCCTCTGCAAGGTGGTTAACTGTGGCAAAAAAAGAGTGGTGGGTACAGAGAAGCACTCTGGAGATGATGGCCCTGCACAATCACGTTTACTTGTGGCACTAAGACATTTGCAGGGTGAATGAATTCTTAGCTGCTACTGATACCACAAAGGGCCCGTTTCCCAGGAATGGGGAAACAGTACAGTACAGGTGCTAGCACCACTGAATGCCCATTTGTAGAACCACATCCTCCATGTGCCACTCAGCGGGTAATCACTGTACCCACCAAGGTTGGCCAATCAGTGCCAGTGGCCCAAGCAAATGCATGCAACAGCAGGCCTGTTTTTGCCACCACCTTCGAAATGTTCAGTTTGTGATCGTATGCCACTGGAAGTACCCGCATTTGTGCACAAGAAGCTGGAACTGCTGATGAGTCATGCAGGCACGCACTGCTTTTATGGCCTGGTGCCTGTCAGCCAGGGGATGCAGCTGGGGCTGTTTAGGAGAGACATAACCTGCCACGTCAGCCTTCGCTCCTGTAGGCGGTGGTCAGGGGGAAGGCAAAACTACAGATACTTATTGAGAAGTGAGATGGGAAAGAAGTATGGTCTTTAGGATCCGGCTAATGCAGGTATCTTCTGCTCATTGGTTGTAGATTAATACCTGCTTCCTAATTTCTGTTAATTCAATTGTACAACCTCTGCGAGCCATGCACTGACACTAGGTTGGTACAAATAGCGTGTAGCATGTCATTGGGAAATGATATCCTGAACAACTTTGGGGGGAATAAACTATAAAGAATATATCGGAGTGTCCATGGGGTAGAACGTATATTTATGAGGGAACATGTATTAGAATTAACTTTTTGGAATACACCTACATACACCTATATACTGTTTAAACACTCTTTTGAGCTTGGAAAATAAGATATAGGTGCCCTATGTCCTCCTATGTCTTATGATGTCTTATGAGTTTGATGAAACAGAGCATTAAAAACATTATCTTAGTAAAAGAAACATTGCCAAAGAACTTTGTCCTCTCAAGTCTTTTGGAGGATTATAAAGAACACTTGTTTTATTCTATATTGTGACAATAAGGGACATTTGGTGAAGGTGTGTCTGACTTGTTCCTTAGATAAGACACACCGCATTTGTGAGGAAGGGGAGGATTGGTGGTGAGGTGCTTCATGTAAAAAGTCATACTTTAGGTACCACTATCCATCAGTTCGGCTGAGGCTATTCATGCAAGAGATGTCACGAAAAAGCCCTAGATGCGGTGAGGACACTGATAATTATATGCACGTGCTGTGGTCCTGCCCCACACTTAGCGTTTTCTGGTCGGATGTATGTGCCGCACTCACAGTCATTAAGGGTATGGAAATCAAGGTTATACCAATCCTGTGTTTGTTAAGTGTGTTTGATGAAAATTGTCCGGGGCATGCATAAACTGCTTAGCTTATGTGTAATGCTGGTAACGCGATGTATATTGCACAAATGGTTGAATTCTACACCTCCAACTAAGGAACAATGGCTGCAAGAGATCACTTGGGCAAATGAGAAAGAAGAACTCTGGGCAACTATGCAGCCCACCCAAAAGCCATCTTGGGCCCCTTTAGGGTGTATTTAATGCAATCCTTGTGGACCAACACCCCCAAACTGTGTGTTATGTTATGCTATGGTTGACTTATAATGTGCACTGTTACCACTGCGGTGCAGTCTCCATGTGCCCGCATGGCTCTGTAAGAAAGAGGACAGGGTTGGTTAATGAGTGTAGAGGGATAGGATAGGTCCAGAACCAGTAAAAACTGGCATATGTGTGTGTTGGGTTGCAGATGGCTTGATTGTGTGCACTGGATTGTTGTATCCGTAAGGGTGAGGCCTAATGCCTGGGTTTCTTTGCTGTATGTGAATGTCAGTTGTATTGGTGTTTGTGTGTTTTATGTGTAAATTCGCTGGCATTTAAGGTTATGGTTGTGCGCACTGGGATGTTGTGTCTGTAGGGGTAAGGTCAAGTGCCGGGGACTGTTGAAGTATGTGAGTGTTAGTTGTGTTGGGTGTGTGTTTGTGTGTAGTTTGGCTAGCCCATGGGCATGTATAGTGAAAGGGAGGTGTGTGGGAGGGTAGCGGGATGGTTAGTACATTGGTTACTTTCAAAGTTTTTCTAGGTGGTTTATCTAAATGTGGCACCTTGCAAATCTTCACAATTCTATCTAAATGTGAGACATGGATAATCTCTGCAGTTCTATCTAAATGTGACGCATTAATGATCTTCACAGATCTATCTAACTGTTACACATGGCTAATCTTCACACTTCTACCAAGATGTGAGGAAAGGCTAATCTTCACAGGTTTTTCTGAACGACACGCATTGCTAATCTTCCCAATATGTCTATTGTAACACATTTCCTGCCCCCAAAATACATTTGAGCGCAACATATTTCCTTTCCCGCAAAATACATCTAAATCCTACATGACGTCTGCCCCATAGTATACATGTAGGAGCAACACATTACAATGGCTAACTTTGAAGCGTATCACAATGGCTGACTATGGAGGGTAGCACACTTCAACGCAGAGGCTAACAATGTTAGCAGTGTATACATAGTAGTAGTAGGAGTAGTAGTAGTAGTAGTAGTGTAAGAGTGGATGGGTTTCTGGAGCACAGTAATGGTGTGCTTCCCACCCGTATTGCCTTACGATGGCTAGTTATAGGGTGTGGGAATGTTCAACACAAATTAGCTATTATGCAGAACAAATTGGTAAACTATAGGGCACAACACAGTTATATCTCACAGTGCCGAAGGTGAATATAACAAGGCTATACCAACAGATTGGATGTGAAGAATGGCTACTGTACATAATTTAGGCTTCATTTAGAATCTAGCCGTCTTACAGACTTAGACTGAGTGCCAAAATGGCTGCCTTACACAATTAGGCTAGATAAATAGGTCATACGGTGGTGGGGTATTACCGGAGTACTGTAATGGCTGTACTCCCTTCCCACACCACCCTTGCCTTTTCCGTCACTGTGGGTTGTCTGCATCAGGTGTCCCGGGCGGATACGGGCAAACACGGAGTGGAGCTGCTTAGTCGGGAGCTGCCCTTTGCCTTGTGGCTCTGAGCCGAGAGCAGCACAGGCAAGGCTGCCCTAGCTCTACTGGTTAAAGAGTGCTTCCAGCACTACTAGCCAATCAAAGGGAGGGGGTGAGGGAGCTGAGTGGAGTGGGTAGGGATGGAAGAGTGCGAGGAAATGAGTCGCAAGGGTAACAGAGAGGGGCTGGGTCACCCTACACCAAGTGCCTCAGGGGCAGTAGAGAGGTCACTGGGCCTCACCTCAGATGTTTACTGGAGGTCGCTGCATCTAAAATATGGAAGCTAAAATGGTCGATGGTTAAGCATGGCCTACAGTATCAGCAGTGCTTCCTGAACTGCTAGCCTATCAAAGGCATGGGTGGCAGGAGCTGGGCAGAGCAGGGAGGGATGGGAGAGGGCAAGGAAAAGAGCAACAAGGGCTGTGGAGAGGGGCTGGGGCACTCTACACCAAGTGACTTAGGAGCAGTTGGGGGGTCACTGGGCCTCTCCTCAGGTGTTTGCTGGAGATCACTGCATCTCGACTTAGAAGCTAAAATTGGCGAGGATTTAGCATGAGCTGCAGTATCACCTGCACTGCTAGCCAGTCAAATGGAGGGGGGCGGGAGCTGGGCAGAGCGGATACGGATGGGAAAGGGCGAGCAAACAAGTGGCAAGGGCCGTGGAGAGGGGCTGGGGCATCCTGCACCAAGTGCCTTATGGACAGTTTGGGGGTCACTGGGCCTCACCTCAGGTGTTTGCTGGAGGTCGCTGCATCTCGACTTGGAAGCTAAAATGGTCGAGGATTTTCCATGGCCTACTGTATCAGCAGTGCTTCCTGCTCTGCTAGCATTTATGGTACATTATGAAATGTCAAATATTGTGTTATTGTGTTATTGACATTGATGATTTATTTACATGTATATGTTTTCTTCTCCTAGTGTCTTGGTTGTCTATTGCTGAGTTAACAGATGACTACTTGCTGTATCGAATATATCTCACCTTTGTCTAAGAGTCCTTTCATTAAATTGTGTAATGCCAAGCATTTTAATAAAGAAACACAAAATCATACTCTACCTGTGGCTATTTGGCATGTGGGGTTGGGGCGGATGGGTGGTGATGTGTATTATTAGAGATAAAGCATTGGCGTGGCTGTCTTCATTTCTTACAGGCAGAGTCCAGTCAGTTGTGTTGCCCCCATTTGAATCAGTAGTCAAATCTATTGCCTGTGGCATCCCCCAAAGCTCGGCACGTGGCCCCCTCTGTTAAATTTAAATATGAGAGCCTTAGCAGACTTAATTAAGACTTTTGGAGCCAGGTTCTACATTTATGCAGATAACACCCAATTCATTTTCCGTTTAGAAGATTCAGTGGGAGCTCAAGCTGACTGTTTCAAGGATTGCTTGAAACAGATCAGTTTATGGATCAACTCGAACCATTTAAAGTTTAATATTCAAACAGAAATCCTGTTATTCTCCACTCCTTCCTATATTGATACACCTGACAATGTGAAAGAATCTTCAGTGGCAGATTTATTGTCTGACTCAGTTTCGGCCCAAAGTGTTAGATGCCTGCCCAGCTCCTGCCCCATACGTTAGAAACTTGGGATTCTGGTTGGACCCTTCGTTTTCCCTGGATCATCATGTACATGGTATGTAGATCATGTATTTTATACCTGCACGCTTTGAAGAGATTCTTTCACGTTCCATCAAAAAATGCAACTGGTAAATGCCTTTTTGTCAAGCCGACTGGACTCTTGTAATGCAATTTATCTCACCTGCCTAAATTGACCTTCAATAGGCTGCTAATTGTTCAGAATATGGCAGCTAAGCTTCAATTACATCTGGGTCGCACAGTGCACGTCTCCACAGCCCTACATGTATTGCACTGGCTTCCAGTCAAACAATGTATAAAGTTGAAAGCTCACTGCCTTGTACACAAGACCTACCACAATCTTGTTCTACATTTCTTTAGCAAATGGTTTCAACATTATTCACCTTCTAGAGTTCTCCGCTCAGCATATGCTGGACTTCTCTCTGATCCGAGATTTAACTTTTGTGTAGTGTGGCTGCTTACTGTCAGAGAGGCCAAGCTCTCAAAGTCACCTCACAGTTAACAACCTCGATTTTAGATGTAGATGAAATACTTTTTTGTTTCCTCATTAATGTCTGTCTCTTTCTGTGAAATGGGGTGGCGAATTTCTCTGTTTCTTATTCAGCGTTGTGAGGTATTGCCAAGGTGGATGTCTGTGCTTTACAAGGCCCTCTTACCATACCATACCATAAAATACCATACCAGGCCAAAAGTAAGTCTTTATCTTTGTGGACGTGTGAGGAAGGAGAGGATAGGTGGATAGGGTTTGATTGATGCTCCCTGATACTTAGCTGATGCTTCCTATTATATGTTTGTTGTGCTTGTGTCCTTGTGATTGCCCTGAGGCCTTCAGGCATGTTGGCGCAATATACAAATTCTATAGAATAGGTGGTGATTTCTATCATGTTAAAGTCAATGAATGGGCCATCTTTTTTGGTTGAATTCTAGGGGCTCAGGAGTGTACGTGGATGCTCTTGGCTCAGCAGCACAGGGTACGTATATTACCCAATAATGGCAGATGCTGCCACCAGACTTGCCCTCCGATGGATCCTTGTTAATAGATTTAAAATGCAGTCATTTCAAGTAATGGCCCTCGTAAGAGTCCTGTATTGTTATTTTTCATCACTTTCTCCCCAAGTCAGGAGTGGGTATTTTATGCACCTGATAACTTCCTTGGATGTGGTAGCCATTTCTCAGGCTCCCTCTACAGTGTTGAGCCATGATTCCACATTACCCATGGTCACCATGGTAGGGACAGACTTCCAGAGCAGGCCGGTCATCTGGTAGTGCAATGCATTCCAATGATCCTGGACAGGAAGGAATCTGGCTAAGGATGAGTAGGCCCCACTGGGCAGGAGGACGGTCAACCCACATGGCAGACAGGCGACCGAGGTCAGGGCAGCACCCCAGGCCATCCTGGTGCTCTAGTGCGATGGAGCTTTTACTCTTCAGGGAGAGACAGGGAGACAAGAGTAAATTCTCACTAGTGGCGAGTGCACATTTTGCACCCTGCCTTTACTAGTGATGAGGGTGGCCTGCCTGTTCAACATTCTTGGCTCAGTGAGGGGTTTCTGTAATGTATTCCTGTTTCATATGGATTTGTTGTACATTGAATGGAGTGCCTCTCTTGATGTCAGCTGTTATTTCTGTGTGTGAAGCACACAAGTGTTGTAGTTGTTTAGCAGGCCAATGGTCATGTTCCTGTGTGCAAGTGAACAGTAGGTAACTTTCATTCAACAGTTGTCAAGATAGTTGTCTTGTATGGTGCTCTGAGAGTGTAGGTGTCCTACTGATGTACCTCTGCGTTAAGCTTAGTGCTGGGGTGATGTCTTTTTTGGAAGGGGATCGGGAGTGGCTCCGGAGTCATAGCGATCTGGGGTGCACCTTGATGTACATGTACTGCACAGGTGTGCAGACTGGCGAAAGCACAGGTACTACAAATAGTGGCTGTGGGTGCAATTTGCATTTGGGGTGCACAGATAGGCGGATGTATAGGCACCAGGAATAGTGGGTGTAGGTGCAATTTTCATGTGGGGTTCGCAGATTGGTGGGAGTACAGGGACTAGGAATAGTGGGGGGTAGGTGGGAGTAATGGTAATTACTTGTGTGTAATCATTGATTACTGTTTGGACTTTGGTGGTTCCAATGACTCTGTTCTCACTGCGCACACTTCTTCGCCAGCGTGTCCTTCGTTTGCACTGGGGGCGTGTTGTGGGCATAGCTGATGCAAAACTATGTTGTCTGCACTGTATGTTTCGGCATGCGCATATTTCTGTGAATCAGCTCTCCACTGTGTGCTTTTGCACCACGCATTCTTACTGCGCGCGCTCACAATATCGTTCGAATTTAGCAGATTTCTGTGGAAATTAGGCCGCTTGTGTGTAGCGGAGGACGTCTCATGCATCAAGTTACCAATGGAGCAAGTGGATTGGTTGTGGGTGGGCACAGTTGATTTTCAATGCATCCTTATATGGAAAAAGGTGTGCATTCATTTAATCATGCCACCTTACCAGATGACTCAGGAACGCAAAAATCCAGTCATGGCCTTAGGTAATTTTACTCAATGGAATGTAACATACCACAACCACTAGAATGCAAATCTTGGGAAATTAAAGCCTGGGGCTGGGCCACCGTGTTCCCGATTAAATGCAGTCATCTAGAACCTTAATCAATCCACAACCAACCTCTCTTTCCGTTTGTGAAGAAATACGCGAGACCCACATGCAAGGTGTAAGAAGAACAGCAATGATGCAAAGCCCCTCCCATAGGAGGTCTTCTAGATGCTAAGCACAGCAGCCAGTTGTCCTGATCACAAGTGGCATGTTATTGCACAGCATGTATTTAATCTGTAAAGGTGTATTACATAACCTCCCACAACCACTGACAGATCCCATCAAAGCCTAATGCGCCGCTCACCTGATGTGCATAGACGCACGTGAGCAGTGAATCTCTGGAAACTCTTATCTGATTTACACAACTCGCAGTTGTCACGTGGCCCAACGCCCTGTATGCCACATTCAGACATGTTTCTTTTATAATAAACAACACTTTGCACGCTTGTACTTTAAAGCCTCTAAGTATAAGGTTCGAGGTAAAAAGGCAAGTCTGAAAATATGATTTGCTGTGGTTTGAAACGGCAGCACTGGCTCAGGGTGCCGCGGGCTGCAGCGCGCAGGTTGGCAGCTATAGCACGCCAGTGAGTTGCTCAGCCCGTGTGATGTCATCTTTGCACTCTGGTACTTGTAGTGTTGCCTTCATCATAAATGCAGGACTTCAAGTCCCAGGATGCAATATGGCACAAACGAATGTTGATGTAAATATGTACCAAGTGTTACATGATGTGCCCATTAGGAAGAGCGGGGAGTTAGGCGCCTTCC
Organism: Ambystoma mexicanum; assembly: GCF_040938575.1. NCBI lineage: Eukaryota > Metazoa > Chordata > Amphibia > Caudata > Ambystomatidae > Ambystoma > Ambystoma mexicanum. Next base: position 781,151,095 of record NC_090935.1, on the reverse strand, counting down.
TTATGCACTGTGTACTCTCGCTGAAGGCAGAAGAGGCACCCGCGAGCCTGCTTTCCTTAGTTTTCACACGCGCAGCCCCATTATCATCCCACGAGCCTCATAACAATCTAGGGTGCGAGTCTACTGGTCTATCTAATGTATTAGGCAGCCTCGGGTGATGCTAGCGTCAAATGACCTAAAATAGAGCAATCGATGTCAATGTGATCTGCTGTCTGTGTGTGTGTGTTAGACCTACAGGGCCGGGTGCATAAAGCGTTTTTGGAAATGATGTCGATCCCTAGGGCCTCGTTGAGCCAGGCCTCAATTGTTTAACCCTTACCACAAGTCGCTGCTTCTGTAATCTGTTTGCCACTTGAGCCTAATGAATACGGCAAACGAAGCAACGATTTGTAGGAGTCTAAAACCAATAGGGCTTGGTAAAGCGTCAATTGTACTGGTTTCTGGGTGATGCCTGCCACAACCAGAGCGCTCAAGTTGTGAGCAGCTCACCGTGTCCTGGATTTACTCTTTGCATTCGGGTGCCTCTACATTGTTTGCCCATAACAAACACAGCTCTGCATCCCCCAGAAAGCAAGCAAAAGATGCTCACAAAAAAACACAGAAGGACGTATGTACTCACCCCTGACATGGGGGAATTTGACAACTTTTTAACAATGTTGATGTCATGTAGGCAAGTGCTCTCTTTTTTGCCTTATTTCATAAACAGTAGGGATACTTTTTGTACCAGACACCTTCATGCTACAAATTCCTTCGTTCCCCCGGTTGTCTCCCGTTGTTTTTGGGCATCCAGTCCTTTATTACTGTCCATTTATCTATCCTCATCCACTTTCCGTCATTGCTGTCTTCACGACTGCCTTCAGCAAACCAATGACTGACAAAATCAGCGCTTGCCGAAGGAGTCAGCTGTCTTCCTGATGTCCCAGAGGAATTCCTGCTGATCGGCGACATGGTCTGGCACTAAACGCTAAATTATTAAACCACATTGAAGGGCCAACCAGAAGGGATAAACTCACCTCTGTGCCATTAATAGAATCCTGACTCTCTGTTGTAGTTTACAACGAATAATCGACACTCTGTGGCAGGGAATAGAGGCGTATTGCTCTGCATGTTACAAGTCGATCTAAAGCCGCCACCAGATTATATTAGAAGACATGGAAACCCTGTTTGTTACTAGTCTGCTGACCAAGTAATGTCCTCTAGTCTGGCCCCAGAACAAATGGTATGTGATGCTATGGCATGGAACCCCTGGAGGCGTGCACATAGAGGAGGGAAACATCCATTCCTGCTCGCGACATGACCTACCAAACCCATCTGGTCAAAGTAGGGGAAGAGACCAGATTAAACCATCTACGTAACAAGATGAACAACTGGCGAAGTCAAAGTGGGCAGGAGCGTTTGGGAGCGATACTCCTCTACTTTTTAAAAAAAGTTTGACTGTTCCTATACTTTTATTTTAAAACAAAACCATTGGTTTCGTTTTAAAATAAAAGCGTAGAAAGCAGTTGAAACTTGCAGTGCAGTGAACATTCCCTTAAACAGCAGGCACATTTGTTTGGGGGTTTGTATTGTGTGCAGGAGGGGGTTTGTGGGTAGCGGTGCAGGACAGCAGGGAACGTAGATTTGCATTTTTATTTAAAAGTGCTCACACAGCCCGCAGGCATCAAGGCACTGTTACAGGAATTGTTTTTTTTTTTAGTTGCGTAATTTTTTTTTTTTTCCCGGGACTTCTTCCTTTCATACACTTCAAACACTGCAAAGGACCCTCTTAAATTGACAGTCCAGGACTCATAGACCCGAAGGCAACTGAAAACACACAGGCTTGGGAAATCATCAAAATACTGAATGTCAGTAACTCTAGATCCAATCATCATTCTGCGATGAACATGAAAAGTCACAACAAATAGGGGACAGAAGTGCGCAGAGAGAGCCACAGCCCTTACTTTCACAGCCCTCCTAAAGGACACCATACATATAGACATAACCAATTCTGCAGAGATGGCCTGCATGACTGCTTTGCTGTTATTTGGCCAGTTCCTGAAAAGCGACAATACCAAGTTCCTTTCCCAAATAGAGAAATACCTAGGTGTAGGGAGCAAATGGATACTAACCCACTCAGAAACCTGCACGGAAGTGGAAATTTAATCAAAGGGAAGCCCAGAACGAATTATGAAGGCAGTTTTGGTGAAATGGAAGTGGGCATACCCTGAAGGGCAGCAGGATTCTAAATCATTCGTTGATGTGAAGGCTGGTGGATATTTTTAAGGAGGGGTCTATTATATCCCCAAATTGGTATTAGAGTGCCCACAATAATGTACATGCAAAAAAAGTGACATGTTATTAAGTGGCTCGAGGGGCCTACAGTCAATGTAATAACACTCATCATGTTTGCTTTACCCTCGATGGACTGTGCATCAAGGGTAAAGCAAACATGATAGATTTTATTACATAGCTCATTTGGCCTACACTGAATGTAGGCCAGTCTAGACACATAATAACACTTATGTTTGCTTTATCCTAGATGCACATTTACTGTGCATTGAGTGTAAAGAAAACATGAAATGTGTTATTACATGGCTAGAATGGCCTACATTAGTGGTGCCAGTTTCTAGATACTTTATTACAGCGGCATGGCATGTTTTACTTGGCATCAAGGGTAAAGCAAATATGATAAGTAATATTATGTGGCTAGAGTAGCCTTTATTAATACCACCAGTCTGGATTTACATTTTTAATATGGTATGCCATTTTTTACTTGGGACCAAGTCTATATATACTTTATTCCTGTGGCATTGCATTTTTATTTGGTATCAAGGGTAAAGGAAACATTTGTGTTATTACTTGCCTAGTCTGGTCTGTGCTGTCAGTGTTCACCTACTTTCTTACTATTGCATTGCATTTGTTAGTTTTACTTGGCATCAAGGGTAAAGCAAATATGAGTGTTATTACGGGGCTACACTGGCTTACATTGGTGGCTACAGTCCAGCCATTATATTCTTTGTGTGTCATGGCATTTTTTGTACTTTGTATTAAGGGTTAACAAAAAAAAACATAAGTGTGATTCGATGGTACACTTTCCTATGTTGGTATAGCCAGTTCGGATATGCTTTCTTTATGTGGCACAGCATTTATTACTGCTGGCATTGCTTATATGGTAATGCAGGCATATATTGATGCAGTCTACATGGACATGTATGGGCACAGTCAGCATGGAAATCTTTTATAAACTGGCATATTTTTTGCGCAAAGGCATTGTGAAAATGGATTGGAAGATGGTTCTGTGTACTGTTGGGCATCCCTTCATGTTTTTTTCATTGTTATTTGTATTTATTGTCATTATTATAGCGATTTATAGAAAATGATAATGGTACAACAAATATAAGGCAAGAAGGCAACAATATGATTGGATAGAATATTAGGAAGTAAAAAGAAGAGAAAAGAGATGAGTCTTTTGTTGAAAGCCGTGTTATGTAAAAAACGAGCAAACTGTGAGGGGGCGAGAGTTCCAGTGAAGAGCTGCTAATCAAGAAAATGAACGAAAGTGAGTGGCAGCGCAGGGAGGTTTAGGAACAACCAAACAAAAACTAGACTGAGATTGACGGAGGTGGGGAAAGTAGAGAGATACTAGAGAGGAAAGATAAGAAGGAGCAAGACCATGAAGGCACTTGAAAACAATAGAAAGAAAATGATAAAAGAGCTCAGATTCAAAGGGTAGAATAGAAGCAGACACGAGCGAGAAAGTGATAAATACGTGAGTAGGGTGACAAAAGAGGAGGCGGATAGCAGAGTTATAGATAGAATGAAGAGGAGTAATACAAGAAGCAGGAATACCATTTGAGAGGGCAGAGCAGTAGTCATCCAGAAAAAGATAAGGGGAGCGATGAGGAATTTAGAGATATGAAAGGAGAGAAAAAGGACAACGGCATCCAGGGTCAAAAAGAAGAAAGCAAAATGTACATGCAGTGAGTGAAATGTGGGAGGAGAAAGAGAAAGGAGTCGAATAAAATGCTGAGATTACGAACAGAGGTAGAGAATTAGACAGAAGTGGTGGGATGGAAAGCAAGGGGGCAAGAGGAGGAAGAAGGAAATCAAAGAATCTCTATCTGAGTAGGAATCAAATGTAGGAAGTAAGAAGACATCCAGAATTGAAGAGCAGTGAGACAGGCAGAGATTGTATAAGAGAGCGATGGAGGAGGAGAGGGTACCAGCCCATGAAACAGAATAAGGGCCTCATCACGACTTTGGCGGTAACCCTTAAATCTGGCGGTCGCGCTATGACCGCCGGATTTAAGGGTCCGCCAAATCAGGGCTTTGGCGGATTTCGCCCCAGCTCTTAGCTGGGGGGAAATCCGCCGAAAATTTGCGCTATTACCGCCGGCGGGAAATCCGCCGGCGGTAAGAGCGCAAACATTCCCCATTGATCCCAATGGGGAATGGGGCATTCCCGAATGGGCTCAATGGGGAATGGGGATTAACATTACAGCCAAACTCGTGATCCGGCGGTAGGGCTAATACTGCCGGCGTAATACCGCCAGCAGTAACGCCCAAGTCGTGATGAGGCCCTAAGAATGATCTGAGAGATATGAACAAAACCAGTTAAGGACAGGGCCAGTAAGGCCAAGAGAAGAAAGAGTGGTGAGGAGAGTGGGGTGGTCAACGGTATCAAAAGATGCAGAGAGACCAAGAAGAATGAGTATAAAAGATAGTTTATTGTGACAGGCAGTGAGAAGAGAGTAAGTGACATGTAAGAGAGCGATTTTGGTCAAATCGGCAGGCTGAAACCAGATTGCAGAGGAGGAAGGAGAGTGTGAAGATTTAAAAATGAAGATACTTGGGTATAAACAATGTGGTCCAAAATATTAGACCAAAATGGAAGAAGGGAATTGGGACATAAATTATAAGAGAGAGAAGAATCGAAAGAGGGTTTTTTCAAGGTGGGATGATGGTTGTATTTTTAAAGGAAGAAGCAAAAGTAGAGGAAGAAAGGGAAAGGGTAGACAGAAGGGATGAGATTGGAGGAAATAATATCAGTAGGAAAAATAGTAAGGTGGCCTGGTGAAAGAAAATGTGTGGTATCCAATTTGGCGAGAGGCAAAAAAAGCAGAAAGAAGAGGAGAGGGAAGGGGAGGGGGACGGAGGCGATGGAAGAAGGTGAGGGGGGCTTGAAAACGTAAATTGATCAGAAGAGACTTTGGGTTAAAGTAATCAGCAAAGTCAGAAGCTGATAGAGAGGAGGAAAGTGAGGCATCAAGAGGACGTGGGTAAAGAATATTGTTAAAGAGTTGAAAGTGACAACAAGGATGATGGGAAAGGGAGAGGCAATGAAGAGAAATATTGTTTTTATTAAGTAAGAAGGAGAAAATCAAAGGAGAGAAGAAAGCTTTTCAAGATCAGAAGAAAGATGCAATTTTTGACAACAGTTTTCCAGTTTGCAGAGCGAGTGTTGTGACTGGACTTGAGTATGTAATGACTGGACCTGAGTGTGTGCAGAGTGAATGATGTCAGTGTGTGGAATGTTGGGTGAGGTGGAATGTTGCCTAGTGTGAGTGCTCAACCCAAAGGTAGTTGGAAACCATGTAGCCTGGGTGGTGGGGGCCAGTTGGCTTCCTCCCTGCACCTGTCTTGCCTTGTCCTGTCATTTTATGTACTTAATTGATGTAACTAATAAAGTAACAAGTACTGCCTTACCTAAGCTGCCTGAAGAACCTTCATTCTTAACAGCGAGGAACCAAGGGACTTAAGAGAAGGTGTAAGCCAAGGTTGAGGGGGTTTACAGGAAGAAGTGAAGGGGTGGGAGTGATAGAGAGAATCAAGAGTGGAGGTAAGAGACAGCAGCAGATTCGGGAGTAATTTGTGTGAAAGAATTAAGAGAGTGGAGGGAGAGGCCAAGGGAGCATAAAAAGAGGGAAGTATTGAAGGATCGAAGATCACAACGCATGGATGATGAAGTGATGGGGAGGAAAAAAAGAGAGAAGAAAAAGCAGTAGAGAACGAAAGAAGAAAGTGATTGGAGGAATAAATAGGCCACAAGGAAACAGAAGCTTCAGGAGGAAATTAGGTGAAGATAACTTCCAGAGATTATCTGGAGGTGTGAGAGAGGGGACATGATAGAGAGAAAAGCTGGTCAGAGTCAATAAAAGGCAGAAAGGCTGAGGCAGAATGAGCAGAGTCGAGATGTAACTTGAAATGATCAAGAACAAAAAAGGATATGCCAAGGGAAGAATAGAAGAAAGAAAGGAGTTAAACTCTTTAATAAAGGATAGCATTGGTCTAGGAAGACAGTAAATGATGAGGAAAAGAAATGAAAAGTGTTTGGAGACAGCAGAGAGTGTTATTTATAAGAAGGAAAGGAAGGAAGATTAGGAGCAGTGGGGAGAAGAGTTAAAAAAAATGTGATTAGATGCCAACACTGCCACCCTTTCCTGAACAGTGGATTGTATGGGAGAAATTGGAAGAAAAATAATAGGAAAGAGAGGCAGTGGTATTGGTGTTGGAGAGAGTGATCCACGTTTTAGTGAAGCAGAGAAACTGTATGTTAAGTGGATTAAAAAAATACAAAGTAAAATGGGACTTGTTAGAAATTGAACAGGTGTTCCAAAGGCCAATTGAGATCAGAGACAGATGACAGGGGGAAGTAGGAGGCGATATAAGGGTTGCGTGAATGAGGAGAAGGATGAGACGAGAGATGAACAGGCATATGAGCATTCATGTTCTACCATTTAAAACTGATTGCAAACTTTGTGGATTTTCACAACTATTTCACAGAAAGTGCTGGGGGATTCACAATTTTAACCCAGTATTTAAAACATTTTTGTTTGGTTCGGGCTCCCTCACCGTGTTCGTTCACGCCTGCTTATTACGCGGCGACATGCATGCCCCTACAGTTCAAAAATTCAGCAGTCATCACTGGAGGTTATCCTCCTCCACATCCCCCAGGTCCACCACTGCCCTGAACCAGTTTGTGTCTAGAGGAAATCGCTGACCTGTATGTGTCAGCATAGTGGCAAGAGAGTATTACCACGAACAATTCACCTGAAAGGGATTCAAATGCATTGGCACACAATGATGTACCCAGGCTTTTCATGCAGGATAGTAGGTCCTGGTCGTACTGGGGGCTGAAGAGCATAATATACCAGAGGCAGACTCTCTTCACCATCTGCTCCTGAGACCCTGAAAGCCCTGCAGACCCAATGGTTGTGGGCATCCGTGGGGAACCAGCAAAAAACATGTCTTCCTCTTCAGGCCAAGATACAGTTCAAGTCTGCATGTATCATCTACAAAGCACTTGTGACTAGCACACCAATGTATAGAAAATATTGATCAAATATACCATTCAGTGCCATTATAGTGGACAAGGGGAGCAGGCGTTGCCGGGGTGTACCCCGCACCCTTTTTCACTATAATGGCATTGGAGGTTGCAGGGGATTCAATAAAGTTCAAAACAAAAAAAAGGCCTCTGCAGCGCCTGGTTTACATCCACGGATGTGAAGTGAACCAGAGTCGCAGGGAGACAGGGAGTCGGTGGCACACATCAAAGTGTGCCGCCAAAAGGTAAGTGAGGGGTTGGGGGGAGCGGGTTGCTAGAAATGTCACCGAGAGAAAGAAACAAAAGTCATTTTCGTTCAAATAATGTTCGTTTTTTTCTCCCTCTGACATTTCTGATTCAATGTTTTCATGGATATGCGAATAAAGCATCTTGGGCCCTGGCAAAGGGGTTTATGTGTCAACTGGAAAGCAACTGCAGAATTGGGTTCAGGTGGGATAAAAACAGATCCATCCGAAATAGACACCATTTGTTCTGAAGGACCTGAAACCCTGAGATGTGAAGTTTCTAAATGCTTGGATCTGTCCACTGATTAGAACACCCAGTCTGCTGCCAGATTCAGTGCCCCTGGAAGAATATCTGCCTGCACCTTGATTATTATTATTGCTATCATTATTATGCTACCTTGATGCTGTACCAAAGGCAAAACTCCCAAATGTTCTTGACCCAATCTGACAGCGACGTGGTCCTTGTCCTTCCCAGCATGCTGGTATACCTGACTCTGACTGGTGTGATGGTGTCCATTATCCAATGCACTGCACACTAGGAATACCTCCCTGCAAAGCGCCTGAGCCAAAAGCATCCTGAAAGCATCTACAGACATCAGATGTGCCAAAGGGACTCCATTGAACAGCATAGACCTCCAGTTAAGGTGAAGTCAAATCTAGCACCCTACCCTTGCAGGCAGCTAACTGATTCTGATAGCAGAGTATGGGATGAAACAAAGATGGCCCTTCAGTTCCATGCATCCATATGGGTCAGACACTTTTGTATCCCTTCTTATGATTCTATAGAAAATGGGACCCGTTTTTAATAAATAATATCTCATTTTAGCCCCATGCATCTTTAACCCCTCCAGGGCCCTTTTTGTGCAGAGGGCCGGGGATGATTGCCTGATTGGGGAGGAGAGGAAGTCTATCTGTCTGACCAGGTGTCACACTGAGACCACTGGCAATCTCAGTGTGATGCACAATCCTTTTTCATGGCACCCATTTTGTGCCGACGGTCGCAGAGGGACACTAACCTGCACTCATCATCATCATCAATGTTTATTTGTGAAAAATCCTTAACAGAATAAGAAACACATTACATATATAAACATCAGTCAAAAACATATGATCTACAAAATGTCATTCCCTTACTTGACACATTACCTACATGAACCATTTGATGATTTACCTCACATAGGATCTACATGAAACCATCTAATAATTGATTTGATACATTTTTTAATATTTCAGACTCCATTATCTCACACCATTTGAAATGCCTTTGGGTTGCATATCATAATAAACATCAATCAGCAATAGTATCAGGTTCTCATAATGTTTCTGATCTCATACAATCTCATACCATAAATTCAGGAAAAATAGAATTGTTGCAGAACCCATTTTATGGACCTGGTCTAAAATGCATTGGCAAATACGTTCTCACTGACCTGCAAATTATGAAGTCAGTAGCCAGCGTAAAATACAAAAATGCTGGCTGATGTTATGTAAAAACTTGAGTGCATGATAATCATTTTCTTAAATCAAAATACTATGTCCAGAAAAGTAGAGAGTGCAATTTGCCTCTCTTGAAAGACCATCACAACCACACGACTAACTTTATTTTCTATAAGTGTAGCAGATAAAATCTCAGCTAGCTTAGTTATGAGAGCTCGGCCAAGATAATCCTCTATGAGTGAAAGATAAAAATCAGGAGTAGGTGAAATACAAAAAATGGATTATGATTAAACAGTAATTTATCATTATCCTTCTTCATAAACTCTGCCCTGAAGGCGCACAGGTGGGTCTGTGGCTCAGTGGACTAATGTATCCACTACAAGGGCCTGTGTTTGACATGATGGTCACAGGTTCGAAACCCAGCAGATCCACTCAGTCTTTCATCCTTCTGAGGTCGATAAGATGAGTACCATTAAGTTGGGTAACAATAAACATCTGTTATTAGCGCCAAGATGTTCCTGTGGAGGTGAATGTGTGCTTTACACCTGTTATGTCAGTTACAACCTTTTGTTTCAATGAATCTATAAACACTTATTGATAGAAATATATCATTAACTAAGTAATGTCAAATATATCATTGACTAGGTAATGTAACCCATATTTCACCAATAAAGTGTAGACATAACCAAACCATCTAATGTTATTTCTATTGTTAAGAGCATCCACATCTTGCAATATTGCCTGTGATAATATTCCTTTCTCGTCGACATCCATAATAGATCCAGAGGGAAGAAATACTAGGGGGAATTGGGAAAAGTGTCAATTTCAACAATTAATTCCAAATAGGGCAATTCTTTTGGCTCTTAACTTGCCGACCACTAATAGAGATTTTTATAAAGAATATTTGCACAAGATCCAACATTTTGAGGGATGAGCGATCCCATACACCTGCAGCTAAACAAGCTACACCCCAAGATCATTCCATAACAGCTGGTTCCACAGCACGGCCCCCATAGTTCTATGAAAAGCTAATTACGCCTCTATTTACTGGTTAGAGGAATTGGCAACATTCTTCACATGACTTGTCAAGGGTTTTGACCCATGCTGAATCAATAGACTGGGTAGATGTGGGGATGAGCTGCCGCCGCCCATCATTCCATCCCAGAGTCCAGGAGAACTGTGCAGTTGGCACGAGACCACTCCAAAGATACAACCTTCTTGTGGGTGGTTCCACATCACCACTCTACTGTAAGGATGCCATCAAAACAATGTTAAGCAAGGGTCCTATTCTATCAAGCAAACGACCACTCTATTGAAATGCAGTAATTCAAGACAGATCCCAAAAATGGATGCAGTACCGAAAAATTCCACAAGGCGGCGCTAGCGGTCTAAACTCTGACAGGAGAACTGGCTGACAAAGGGACCTGAGTCAAATGGACTTCAAAGGCCTGTGGGTTAATTAAAAAAATCTTAGGCACCTGCTGTTCCCAGAGGCCAAGAGGCTGAGAACTCTTAACACCCCAGAGTCTCACAATAGGAGGCAGGATATCACATGGCCCTTCTGAGTGAGAGGGAGGGGGTTTCCCCTTCAGCCTGCAGGAGAGAGACAATAGCCCCTTTCAGTTGAATGGGGTATGTTAATTTTGAGTGTTTCCTGTCAACAGCCCTCTGCCAGCAAGGAGAGACATGTGATCACTGACCCACCCAGACTTCTGGAGGCGGACCCAAACACTTTGGGGAGTTGAATTGCAACAAATATATATTTTATAGAAACAGTGATAATTATTGTAACCAAATGACAGGAATGTACAACTTTGAGTGTCTTAGTATGGAAAATGCCCTCACGATTTGAGTCCAAACTCCAATTTGTACCATGTTCTGGGGTAAAACCCCGCTAATTATGAATATTGTAGACACTGTATTTAAGCTAGAGACATGGAAAGTTACTGGGATATATGTGGAAGGGAAATGTACCTTTGTATAATTTTTGATAAAAATCCCATGTTGCAAAACCCACTAAAATCGAAAATAAGTTGCCATTTTTGAATGCAAGCTCCTAGAAACGCCAGAGTCGGGACAGAGACTACCGGAAGCAATGTGTAATATGTACATGTAATGTCAACCACTTGTGTACCTGGGAAATATGTATTTGGATCAGAAATAGATTTGTGTGCACATTGACCAGGGGAGTGTCATTTCTGCAGGTCATAAAAATGACATCACTCTGACACACTATCCCTTCCCAAATCAGGGACCAAAGAATCTATTGACCTATCAAATCAAGAGAGGGGCAGGCTTAGTGAAGCTAGCCTCTCCACCCACTTTCTAAACACATAAAAGCAGACAGTGCAGGACAGATAGGGGATTCAATTCCATTTGCTGCGGAGCGTGCTGACTGATGACTTCACATCCAGAGATCCAACAATTAGACTTCCAAGCTACACAGAGACTACAGAACTTTGAACCAAGAAGGCCCACTGCAAGCAAAAATATTTGTCAGCAGGCCTCAAAATCTTTTGCAAACTATTCCACAGCCGGGTGAGCTGTCTGAATTCTTTGCCAAGAACTTTTGCCAGTACCCAGAAAGCAGTGTTACATCCAGAATCCACTTGATCCGGACCGGAAAGCAGAGCAGTATCCAGAACCAGAGGCCGCTGTATCCAGAGAGGCTAGACCAGCAGAGCAGAGCTGACCCAGACGCTGTGAGCAGAACCGCCCAAAGGCCAGCCCAGTTGACCAGATCCGTGATGAGGCCCATTCATTTCAAAATTAGGAGTGAGTATCCGCCAGAACTGAGCAGAACCCAATCTCTTAGTTAAAATAATCTAATCCAAACTATTTTAACCTAATTAGAACAGCCTCCTAGAAATCGTGTCATCTGTCATTTTTAAAGCTGCACAACTGTCACCTGTCAATTCTGCAGCTGCAAGCTGTCACCTGTCATTTTGTGTTTACTTTAAATCCGAAAAACTACCTTCACAAAATCGTCCGTATCTCTGGAACCGTTTGTTCCAGAGATACTTCCTACTCCTTATACTTTTACCGCAATCGCAATTTACGCACTTGCAAAATTTACCGCGATTTGTGATTTGGCCTGATTTCGTCATCTGTAGAAAGATAGCCGCTTTTGCCTGAACTGCTAAAATTCGTTTGCAACCTAATAACCATCCCTGAACCATTGTTAGGGCTGACCTGAACTGATTTAAAGTGTCTACCACTCACCCTGAACCTCCTATAGGGAATTAAAAGCAATTTTAGCATTTTTCACTTCCTTGCCACCACATTACAAAGCACTCTTGCCCGTGTTTTAAAAAGCATACCTGTTGTCTAAGCTTGCTGGGGGGGGGGAACTGAATTCCGCATTGTATTTGATAGTATTCCGGAAGACTGTGTGTGTTACTTCCATCTCCTTGCATTGGATATAGGGTGGGGGGGGGGCGAATTGCCACCAGGGGAAAAGTGAACATATTATCTCTTGTGAAACCATATCAGTTTATTTTCTGTACTGCATTTACTCCACCTTGCATTTCCTCGAAACCATAAAGCATTTCAGCTGCCTCATCCTCTATACTACTTCTAAGTAACCAAATCAGTTTACCAGTAGAGCATTATCCATTGTTGATCACTGTCATATTTTAAGTGTGATCAAATATTAATTTATTATAAAAGTGTGATAGATATATATATTGTTATATTTCTCAAATAGATCTTTTAAATTTGCAAAACAGACCTACTTCTTGGCTCAGTGGGGTCAGGGGGATTCTAAGAAAGGGGTGTTATATAAGGGTTGTCATCCAGAGAACATGAACTGGACCTAAAAATATATCAATAAGGGTTTCCCTCAGCATCCCAGACTAGGCATTGACTTAGCTGTAGTGTTGAAGTGAAGCCGCTTAACAAAGTGGGGGCTCGTAGCCGGAGATTCTGGGTTAGATCTATCACTTGTGAAGATTAATACAGTGTGCTAACTGACAGGAGACCTACATCCGGTCGGATCACCACGCTGTGTTATGCTGTAAAGCACTCCTCAAAGGAACGCTCTAAGGAAACGGTCTGTTTTGCAAAAATAAAATACAAACTTCTGTAAGTCAGGAAGGAACTCAAATTCCAGAATGACGACACTGGTAGACATCAAAATAGCCAGAGAGCACTTCTTACATAAGCGATTTGTGAGAGGTGAGTGGACTCATCAGGACCAAACGGTCTGGTTGCAGGCAATCGCGCAACAGGTCACTGAAACAGGGTCAGATATATGGAGGGATCAGGGTCCCCTACATGTGGCCCTGAGTGAACTATATATGGCCCCTAAAGCCAAAGATGAACATAATAAGATTGCCAGGATAGTGGCATATTTGTACCTATATATGGGAGCCATGCAGGACAAATGTGCTGAAGGCCAAGATCTGGCAAATAGGTAACAGATATCGTTAGAGAAGGCCCAATCTGATCTGGACTCTTCTGAACAGAGGCTGCTCAGGAGCCAGGAGTCAGAAAATGACAGCAGACAGTACATCACTAAAATAAAGGAGGATATGGATGTGCTGCAACAGGAAAAGGCTGACCAGGATACCAGATTTCTGGCCTTACAGAGGGAGTACCAAGAAGGTTTGGACTCCCTACTGCAGAGCCAGAAAAAGCTGGAGCAATAATTAGATTTCAATAGGGTATGTGCTGAGCAGGTAGTCACCCTGCAAAGCCACCTAGATAGGGAAAAAGAGGAAAGCAATAAACTGATTTTGAAAGACCTGGATACCCAGGCAGAGTTTGACCAGGAGCGCCAGAAAGCTGGTGCCTTCCAAAGGCAATGGGACGACCTGGCGGCACAGATGCAGGCTCTTAGTCAGGAAAGGGATACCTTAGGCCAGGAAGTCTGCCACTTAAAAAGGAAAATGGAAGAAAATCACCTGGCCCTCCAGGGACTGGGTGACCTCCAAAAAGAACACCAGAACTTGTTAGAGCACACCAGGAGGGTGGAGGAGGCTCTGGCAAGAAAGGAGCAGGCCAGTAGGGATGGGACTCAGGAGGTAACCCTCCTGCAGCAGAGACTGGCCCAGAACTCCAGGACCAATCAGGAGGCACAGAGAGAGAATGAGGCTCTCTGCCAGCACAATGATAGGCTCCAGCAACAGGTAGTGATGCAGGAGATACTGATAGAGTCTAGTAAGGCCTTAACTGAGGAACTGAAAGCGCAGGCTCTTGCATTGCAACAGGGAACAGGGGCGGATAGAGATGAGGCTCGCTGGGAAAGAGAAACTCCTGAGCATAACCTCAGGAGCCCTAGTACCAGAGGCCTTCATCTCTCCTAGTCCCTGGACTCTGCCACCCCCATTTCCCCTCGCGCACATGAGCCCAGGGCCACGGGGATGGCAGATTACTATCCAGCTAGAAGTATGGGGCTCATAGGCCAGTACCTCCCAGGAATGGATGGGCGGGCATCCGGGTATGGGCACCCAAGCACAGTGCAATTTAGTGGGGAACCCCAGGAGAGTAGGCCCATTAAGGGCATCCTGAAAACCTCTGCCCAGTTAGGTCAGTGGGGGGGTACCCATCAAATGCTGGCAGCAAGGAGGGATCTGAAGACTCCTCTGAGCATTACAGGACACAGGAGACCAGGTCCCCACATTCTGCCAGCCATTCCCAGGCTCGCAGAATCCGGGAAAACCTGGAAGATCAGACGGGCACCTAAGGGAGCAGTCCTTCTGAGTCAGAGGATGAATGGACCAGGGTTACCCGAACCAAAAAGGCCAATAAGGCAAAAAGGGCCTTGCTTAAGGACCCATTGAAACAAATAAAGGCAATAAGGAGTGTCATCACGCCTTATCATAAGAACGCAAAGTATTCTGTTTGGGAACACTTGGAGCTCTATGAGCAAATGATGGAGACTTTCCATTTGAAGGACAGCAGTAGCTGCATCCAGTACGTCAAATGGACCTTCTCACCAGAATACTCCAGTTTCTTTGCAGGGCTGAAGGATCAAAACCATTCAAGGTGGTCCACATACAGGGTGGCCATCTTGAAACATTTTTCTGTGCACAGAAATCCTCAAGAGGCTCGCAAGGCAGCCCACAATTTGCATTGTGGGGAGGATCAGGCCCCACAAGAATTCGTACAAGAATTGAAGCATGCCTTTGCGCAGACCACCAGAAGGGTGCGCAAGGACAGCAGAGAATTTGTCAATACTTTTTTTCATGCCTTGCCCAAATACATCATGAACCAGCTAGTGAGAGATTTTCACGAGAAGAGGTCACTAGACTGGGTCATTGAACAGGCTACCCGGATCTATGCGGTGCAGAAGCCCATAGAAAATAAAAGTAATGTGCAGAAAACCCCCAAAACCAACAGCACCCCTGCTGCTGCCAAGGTGGCGGAGGTAAAGGTTGCCCCCGTTTTAGATTTGGAGATGGGGGGGCCTAAAAACCTGCCTGCACCAAATAATTCACAGCCCAGAAGGCCCTCGGGCCAGTCACAGACAGGGAGTCGAGGAGGTAGTCCCACAAATGGGGTCCTCCGCTCCCCTGATTATGTAAGTCCCCGCTACAAAGGAAACCGACCCATCCTGGGTTATGTGTGGACTCCTCCAGTCCAAGGGGGGGGATCCAGCCAAGCACCTGACCCAGGGAGCTTCCCTCCTAACGTCCCCCAGGAGGGCAGAAATTCACCAAATCCTGGGCAGAACTTTTTCCCCAGGTATCCACCCAATTTCCAGCCCCAAAATCATCCATCCTTCTTTCCCCAATTCCCTGAGCCCAGACAACCTAATCCGGAAGAGGGGAGGCCAAGGGTGGAGGGGTACCCAAATCTTCCCAATCCGGTATTACCAGAGAAGGGATAGCTACCCTTCACGGGATCAGCCCAGGGGAGAAAATAGAGCCCTGTATCAGCCTGAGCGGGTTTCACAACTTGAGCGCCAGGTCCAAAATATGGCACGAGATCTGGGTCACATACTGAGGGCTCAACAGAACCCTCAGATGAGCATGCCACTGCAGAATGCCCCAAACTCTGGACCTGGTGCTCCAGAACAATGACGGGGGCAGCACCCCGATAACCCACCGGTTCCCAGGGAGGAGGCACAAGGGGAAGGGGAGTGTAAAGCCTTGGAGGAAGCTTCCTTCCCAACTTGTAAACAGCCCCTGGAAAACCAGGAACCGGAAACAAAATCTCCTGCCCCTGAAAGCCTGCCTCCCAAGGAGCAGAGGGGGGGTAGGAGAAACAAAGGACCCAAACAGACCCACTTTGTGGAGGAGGTACAGGTCTTCCAATTTGAGGGAGAGGGATCCTCAGAAGATCCTGGGAAAAGGATCTTCTCCTTCAGAGATGGGGGAACTCCTCCCAAGGAAAAATGGGTCCCAAGAGATTCCAATCCAGACAGGGGCGATATGGAGACTGAGCTACCGCCGCCCATCATCTCATCCCAGAACCCACAATACCGAATTCGCCTGGTTCAAACCCATCCTGGTGACTGCCTCCAAAAAGGGGGGGTGGCCCAGAACCAGAACCAGGGGAACCCACAATGGCTCTGATCTCCAGTTGCCAACTTTTTCTTTCAGATTCCCAGGGCTCTCCACAGAATTCTGCCCAAATCTCTTCGCTTGCAATGTCCAAAACCAGAAAGTTAGCCCACCAGTTGTCCAAAAATGTGCATTATCTGTGCCCCCTTGAGGAGAACGAGGGAAGATATTATACCCCGGTACAAGTAAAGGGGCAGGGTACAATTTTGGCACTGGTGGACACTGGATCCCAAGCTACCCTTCTGTCCAAAAGGGCCTTTTTATGAACTAAATGCAGGAAGGGGGAGAATTACTGTATTCCTCTCACCTCTCTTCCTGGACAACTGCAGAACTTTGACGGGAAGGAAATTCCCGTCGAAGGGACTGCAGACTTGGACATTAAAATTGGGCGACACAAGGTGAAACACCCGGTCGTAGTAGTGACTCCAGAGGGCACCCCTTGTTTACTAGGGAACGACCTCCTGAGAAGGTTATCACCCCTGATAGATTGTGTAAACAGGGTCCTCTGGACCCAGACTAGCCGACCGATAAAATTAAAACAGAGTGTCAACCATGTTAGTTCAAATGGCACCTGCTACATGGTTGAACAAAAATCTGACCAAGTAGAATTTCACTTCCAGAACAACCAAATTCCAGACGTGACAGTAATAGCAGTAGGACAACAGACTGGTGATGGGGGGTTCTCCCTATTTCTGAAAATCAACCTTCCTTCCAGTTTAAGGTGGTATTCCACACTGGAAGGAAACACCCTGAAATTCTTTACTAATCCACAATCAGACACTCAAACTCCTATAGTCCAGAAAGAGGTGAAATCAGCTCAGAGCCTGGCAGATATTCAGCAAATTGGAGAGCAGTTGTTCATCCCTGTTCAGTTAAATGATGGGAAGGACTCTGTTCTCGCCCAAGTGTGTGTGAACCACGTTAAGAGCTTCATCAGCGAAGCCATGTTCCTCCAACTCCCAAAAGATACAGCCATTCCCACATTCAAACTGATGGACAAATGGGAAATGGACCTGGAAGCACCCAATTCGAAACATCTCCTGCCAAGCAGGTGTATGCTCAAAATCTCCATTGGCAACAAGAGCATAGTCCATAATTGTTGGGTCGTGCGAGACGTCACTGCCGCCTTTTACTTAGGCAGTGACATTCTCAAACGCTTCGCCATTAGTTTGGACCTAATAAACTTCAAAGCTTGGTCCCGATTAGCGGATAATCCCATGGGCTTTGATGATTCAGAAAAAGCATTTAGGTCAGCTCAATTGCTACCTTATGCAGTTGAAATTCAGATTAAAGAGGAAGTCAGCATCCCAGAAAGGACCCGACAATTCTCCCTGGAAGTGAAAGTTAAAAGAGGACAAAAATTGAAAAACCCTGATGCTTATATACATCTAAATGCTTCTCTCCAACAGCAAGGGTTGGGGTAAACCCAACTCCATTAGTCAACATAGAACATGACACCATTCCAATAGAGGTGGATAACAGCGACTTAAAGAGTATTACTCTAGCCTCAGGCACCATTATTGGAATGGCGGTTGATGACCGACATTTCTCCATTGATTTAGGAAATGAACTGTTAGAGCCAATCCCCAAGGACTGTTTTGACAGTGACAGTGAGGACAATACAACACCAGACAGGATTTTCACCCGGCATGGGGGGAACTTCCTGGTGTACACTTCTTGCCCTTATGGTAAGGAAGATGTGACTTGTGACGTCAGGAGGGATGAGGTGATTTTCCAGGTCCATGAGGGCTGCCTTACCCACCTGAAGCCTCCAGTCCAAATCAGCACTCTGACCAGGGACTTCTCCACCCAGCTGGAGGAGGCCGCTGAGATAGCCAAACCAGAAGTCTTTCCTGGCTTCAGGCAGATGGTGGAAGAAAGGGTCAACCTAGCTGATGCCTGCGTGACTCTGGAACAGAAGCAAAAGTTGAAACAAGTTTTCTTGGATTTCCAAGATCTCTTTGCGGTAGACTCATATGACTGTGGTCGCACCGACATCCACACCACAACAATTCCCACGGACCCTGGAATGACTCCAGTGTTTGTGAAGCAATATCGTTTGCCTCTCGCATCCATGGAGTCCCTTACTGAAATAATTAAGAACCTTGAGTCCCGGGGAATAATCTGTCCAGTACACAGCACCTTCAATAATCCGGTGCTGGGAATATTGAAGCCAAACGGCCAGTGGAGACTCTGCGCCGACCTAAGGGAGCTCAACAAATGGGTCCATACTTCCCGATGGCCTCTGCCCTACATTGACCAAAGGCTGGCCCAGATTCAAGGGTCACAAGTATTCACTGCAATAGACCTGACCAATGGATTCTGGACCGTGCCTGTCATTAGGGAGGGCCAATACAAACTGGCTTTTACCTTTGGGGGCCAGCAGTACACCTGGACCCGGACTCCCTTCCGAGACCTCAACTCCGGCAATGAATTCAACATTTTCTTACATAAGACCATGCCCGACCTGGGTGCGAGGGGTAACCTGGCTTATGTAGATGATGTCCTCATCAAAAGTTCATCTGTGGAGGAACACATAGCAGAGATCCATTATGTTCTGACGCAGTTGAGGTCCGCCGGAGCAAAACTTTCCTTTCAGAAAGCACAGTGGTGTAGAACCCGTGTTAATTTCTTGGGGCATGAGATTACTCCTCAGGGTCTCTGTCCCCAGGAAAAGAAAGTGGAAGCACTTCAGAAACTGAAAGACCCCACGATTCTGCGGGAACTAAGGAGCCTCCTTGGACTGACTAATTACAGCAGAAAGTTCATTGAAGGCTACGCAGAGATCACTAGACCCCTGATTCATCTCTTGAAGGGGGGGTCAAGTGGGAATGGGGTCCAGAACAATCCGAGGCAGTAAGACAACTCAAAAGAAGACTCTCACAAGCGCCTTGCCTAGCTTACCCTGTCAGAAACAAGGAGTTCTTCATGGAGACAGGGTTCTCTAATACGGGCTTGACGGCATGACAAAAAGCATGACAAGGTCAATAAAGTAATCTCCTATGCAAGCAAAATTGTATCCTCTGTGGAGGAAAAATTCAATGATTGTGAGAAGGCACTCCTGGCAACGGTGTGGGCATTGAAGAATTACCGCCCGTTTATCCAGGGGGAACACATCATAGTGAGACTCCACACCAGCCTCTGCAATATCTCCAGAGTGACAGAATCCGGTCCGGAAATGTGAGTAATTCCCGAATTGCTTCCTGGATTCTGTCAATGCAAGGCTTTCCTGTGGAGGTCAGATATGGCCAAAACAAGAAGAGTCCCCTCGCGCAAGGTCTGGCTGACTTGCATGATTGTGCCAGAGAAAACTGTCTCGAGGACGGAAGTCTAAAAATCAAGGACAACATGGAGGCATACCTTAATTCCCCACACAAAGTCTTTGAAGAAGACAAGTCTGAGGGAATGCCCACTGTCTATGTGGATGGATGCTCGTACCATGTTGACAACAATGGGGAGAAAGAACTGGTGGCCTGAGTAGGGAATGCATGGGTGAATGAGTCTCCAGAACCCTCCGCTGGATACAAAATTTGTCCCCGAAGTCGTCAGGTGGCAGAATTGATGGCTGTGCATCAGGCCATCCTCACTGCTGTCCAACATCAACTCCACGAACTGGTCATAATCACAGATTCGGTTATGTACAGAAAGGGTTTGTGGAGCACCTGGTTAATTGGAAAACCGGAGGCATGTTATGTGCTAATAACAAACCCTTGAAACATGGGAAGTTAATCCAAAATATTGATGATCTGGTCACCTCGAATGGGATGACCATCTACTGGAAAAAGATCAAGGGTCATTCCAAAGTAGAGGGACCAGACAAAACTGGAAATGACTTAGCTGATCAGCTGGCCAAAACCGGGGCCATCCAAGGGGAGCTAATAGAAATAGAGTCCCTATTGGGGGAAATCCAGGTCACTGCTATCACTAGATCCCTGAGAACTTTCCCCTGACGGATACCGATTACATTGGGAAAGAGGACCTAAGAGTGTTGATGAAATGTCCAAAAAGGTTCCGAATCCAAGACGGTTTGTTGGTAAGGAAATCCCAAGCTGGCCATGATCAGTGGGTGATCCCTACTTCATTCCGAAGCCTGATGTTAAGTCACGCCCATGATGCGGCCACTGCCGGTCATAGGGGGTTTCACACAACACTGGAAATCTTAAGAGAGGTTGCATACTGGCCACACATGGGGCAGGACCTCGACCAATACTTGAAGGGGTGTCTTGTGTGTGCACAATTTCAGCCATCATCCCTCACACACCATGCGCCTCATCAAAAGAGGGGGATGACACTGCCATGGTCAGATTTGCAAATCGACTTTGTAGGCCCTGTAATTCGCTCGTCTAGAGGAAACAAGTACATGTTGACCGTTACATGCTTGTTTACCAAGTGGGTGGAATGTCTCCCAGCCCCAAACTGCAAGGCAGAAACAGCAGCTGCCCTGATGATTAACCACATCTTTTCCCGTTTTTGTCTACCTCAAAGGATTGAGTCAGACAGAGGTAGCCACTTCACCAGTGAAGTAATGACAAAGATGTGGGAGATATTGGGTGTTAAAAGGAAGCTACACATTGCTTACAGGCCAGCTTCTTCTGGAGCAGTGGAGAGATATAACCGAACCATTGTGAGCATCTTAAAAAAGTTTGTGGCAGATTCTGGGCCAAGTTAGGATATCCGACTACCTCTGGTCCTAATGGCCATCAGATCTACCCCTTCATCTGCAACTAAAATGTCACCATTTGAGTTGATGACCGGACGCAAGATGGTGCTTCCCCAGCATCTGCTCTACAGGACCCAAGAGCAGACACTGATAAATGCCTCCACAACTCGTGAGTATGTGGAGAATTTAAGGAAACACCTTCAGCATGCTTTTGCCTATGCTCAGCGGAATCTAGAAAGATCAGCTCATAGCATGAAAAACCACTACGACCTGAAGACCACCAGGAAGGAATATACTGTGGGGGACCGGGTCTATCTATACAATTTCCAAAGGAACCAGGCCAAACAGCAAAAAGTTTTGCCTACATGGAAGGGACCGTTTGAAATTATAGACAAGATCTCCCCTGAAGCGTACAAGATCCGCATCCCCAAAGGTAGTCTGGCGGAAGGGGAAGACAAGTGGGTACATATAAATCAGCTAAAATGTTGCCATCCCAGGAACACGCTGCAGCAACTGGAGGAGTCCTCTGCAATACCAGAGGGGACCGCTCCAGATTAATTCAGTTCCAACCCTAAAATATTCCACATATAGCATATACAATTCTGTGATTCTTGTATATATATATATGTTCTTGTCTCCTAATTTAAAAAAGAAAATGTATATGTTCATATCTTCTGATTTATAAAATGTATATGTTCGCCACACCATTAATAGTGGTGGAAAAATGTCTAAGAATGTGTATTGCCGCTTTGCTTTATCATCCTAGGAGAGATGAAACCATGGAGACTGACCACAGAAGGCGACCTGGGGACCGGGAGCGAAGATCCGAGGGGCCCGGGGTACCGCCCAATATTCCCATCAGGACCGGCCAGGAGAACCGATCGATCCAACTGGGTGGAGGAAAAGATGCTGAACTGTGCCATCTACAGAATTGGAAGAAGATAATGCGGACATACCAGCACAGGGCTCAAAACATCCTTTGCACCCGACTTCCCCTCAACTCGAATCAAAGCGCAGTCGGGCGGGGGGTTTGTAAAGGGTTTTGACCCATGCTGAATCAATAGACTGGGTAGATGTGGGGATGAGCTGCCGCCGCCCATCATTCCATCCCAGAGTCCAGGAGAACTGTGCAGTTGGCACAAGACCACTCCAAAGATACAACCTTCTTGTGGGGGGTTCCACATCACCACTCTACTGTAAGGATGCCATCAAAACAATGTTAAGCAAGGGTCCTATTCTATCAAGCAAAAGACCACTCTATGGAAATGCAGTAATTCAAGACAGATCCCAAAAATGGATGCAGTACCGACAAATTCCACAAGGCGGCGCTAGTGGTCTAAACTCTGACAGGAGAACTGGCTGACAAAGGGACCTCAGTCAACTGGAAATCAAAGACCTGTGGGTTAATTAAAAAAATCTTAGCCACCTGCTGTTCCCAGAGGCCAAGAGGCTGAGAACTCTTAACACCCCAGAGACTCACAACAGGAGGCAGGATATCACATGGCCCTTCTGAGTGAGAGGGAGGGGTTTCCCCTTCAGCCTGGAGGAGAGAGACAATAGCCCCTTTCAGTTGAATGGGGTATATTAATTTTGAGTGTTTCCTGTCAACAGCCCTCTGCCAGCAAGGAGAGACATGTGATCACTGACCCACCCAGACTTCTGGAGGTGGACCCAAACACTTTGGGGAGTTGAATTGCAACAAATATATATTTTATAGAAACAGTGATAACTTATTGTAACCAAATGACAGGAATGTACAACTTTGAGAGTCTTAGTATGGAAAATGCCCTCACGATTTGAGTCCAAACTCCAATTTGTACCATGTTCTGGGGCAAAACCCCGCTAATTATGAATATTGTAGACACTGTATTTAAGTAGAGACATGGAAAGTTACTGGGATATATGTGGAAGGGAAATGTACCTTTGTATAATTTTTGATGAAAATCCCATGTTGCAAAACCCACTAAAATCGAAAATAAGTTGCCATTTTTGAATGCAAGCTCCTAGAAACGCCAGAGTCGGGACAGAGACTACCGGAAGCAATGTGTAATATGTACATGTAATGTCAACCACTTGTGTACCTGGGAAATATGTATTTGGATCAGAAATAGATTTGTGTGCACATTGATCAGGGGAGTGTCATTTCTGCAGGTCATAAAAATGACATCACTCTGACACACTATCCCTTCCCAAATCAGGGACCAAAGAATCTATTGACCTATCAAATCAAGAGAGGGGCAGGCTTAGTGAAGCTAGCCTCTCCACCCACTTTCTAAACACATAAAAGCAGACAGTGCAGGACAGATAGGGGATTCAATTCCATTTGCTGCGGAGCGTGCTGACTGATGACTTCACATCCAGAGATCCAACACTTAGACTTCCAAGCTAAACAGAGACTACAGAACTTTGAACCAAGAAGGTCCACTGCAAGCAAAAGTATTTGTCAGCAGGCCTCAAAATCTTTTGCAAACTATTCCACAGCCAGGCGAGCTGTCTGAATTCTTTGCCAAGAACTTTTGCCAGTACCCAGAACCAGTGTTACATCCAGAATCCACTTGATCCGGACCGGAAAGCAGAGCGGTATCCAGAACCAGCAGCTGCTGTATCCAGAAAGGCTAGACCAGCAGAGCAGAGCTGACCCAGACGCTGTGAGCAGAACCGCCCGAAGTCCAGCCCAGTTGACCAGATCCGTGACGAGGCCCATTCATTTCAAAATTAGGAGTGAGTATCCGCCAGAACTGTGCAGAACCCAATCTCTTAGTTAAAATAATCTAATCCAAACTATTTTAACCTAATTAGAACAGCCTCCTAGAAATCGTGTCATCTGTCATTTTTAAAGCTGCACAACTGTCACCTGTCAATTCTGCAGCTGCAAGCTGTCACCTGTCATTTTGGGTTTACTTTAAATCCGAAAAACTACCTTCACAAAATCGTCCATATCTCTGGAACCGTTTGTCCTAGGAACGAGATTTAACTTTCCTCTGAAAGCTTAGAATCTAACCTTTCCAACAAGCCTAGGAAGCCAACCTCCTACTCCTTATACTTTTACTTTTACTTTTACTTTTACTTTTACTGCAATTGCGATTTGCGCACTCGCAAAATTTACCACGATTTGCGATTTGGCCTGATTTCGTCATCTGTAGAAAGATAGCCGCTTTTGCCTGAACTGCTAAAATTCGTTTGCAACCTAATAACCATCCCTGAACCATTGTTAGGGCTGACCTGAACTAATTTAAAGTGTCTACCACTCACCCTGAACCTCCTATAGGGAATTAAAAGCAATTTTAGCATTTTTCACTTCCTTGCCACCACATTACAAAGCACTCTTGCTCGTGTTTTAAAAAGCATACCTGTTGTCTAAGCTTGCTGGGGGGGGAACTGAATTCCGTATTGTATTTGATAGTATTCCTGAAGACTGTGTGTGTTACTTCCATCTCCTTGCATTGCATATAGGTGGGGGGGTGAATTGCCACCAGGGGAAAAGTGAACATATTATCTCTTGTGAAACCATATCAGTTTATTTTCTGTACTGCATTTATTCCACCTTGCATTTCCTCGAAACCATAAAGCATTTCAGCTACCTCATCCTCTATACTACTTCTAAGTAACCAAATAAGTTTACCAGTAGAACATTATCCATTGTTGATCACTGTCATATTTTAAGTGTGATATCCAATATTAATTTATTATAAAAGTGTGATAGATATATATTGTTATATTTCTCAAATAAACCTTTTAAATTTGCAAAACAGACCTACTTCTTGGCTCAGTGGGGTCAGGGGGATTCTAAGAGAGGGGTGTTATATAAGGGCTGTCATCTAGAGTACATGAACTGGACCTAAAAATATATCAATAAGGGTTTCCCTCAGCATCCCAGACTAGGCATTGACTTAGCTGTAGTGTTGAAGTGAAGCCGCTTAACAGACTTGATCATATTAAACTATCTTAAAAGGGCCCCTTGATCATCAATATGCTGTGCCTGTATCAATTGTTGCCATCAATATGAAATCTATACTTCTTTTTCTTGCATCCTGGTATCACCCTCACCTGTGAGTTCTGTAAATTGACCATCATTTCACACTCAACCATAAAACTAAACATCAATTAAGATTTATAAAGCTTTTGGTGTGGGTGCAGTTAGCACTGCATCATCGGCATAGATTAAAAGGGGGGCAAAGTACTCTGCATGCAAGGTAATTTAGTTGTCTTAGTTATTAATGATTTTCTAAGTCCATTCACATATATGTTAAATAATCGAGATGAGGAGACAAAGTCCTGTTTTGCTCCCTGAGTACTGGAAGAGATATTCATTCACTATTGTATCCATACACAACAAAGGCAGGTGCATTAGAATAAAGTTGAACTATTAAGCAAAGCAAGTTGGAATCTATGTGTAGATCCATTAGGCTATTCCATAATCTTGGCCTGATCACCCTATCAGAAGTCATAGAAAGATCTATGAATGCTAGCTAAGTGTACCATCTCTTGAATCACAATAGGTACCAATTATCCGAACCAAATTAAGACATGATGTTGTTTACATGAACCCATTTGTAAACCAATCCATTATTGCTTTCGGCAGGATTTTAAAGGAAATATCCATAAGGGCACTAGGCCTATCACAGTTTGGCTGATCTCTGGTCCCTTTTTTAAAGTGTCAAATCCCTTGCTCTTAACATTGATTTACAATAATTTAATAATAAAGGTGCCCAAATGTCCAGCATATACTTATGATTATCACCTGGTACCGCATATGGGCCCAACGCTTTTACATTTTTTAGGGAAATTGTTTCCGTACTTCATCCAATGTAAGCTCTAATTCAATTATTATTTGTGTCGAGGGAAAAGAAAGTTCATTATATTGTCGGCGATATGGCTGTCAGAAAAGTTTCTATAATGATCTACCCAAACAAAGCCTTGGATGTTACCTTCAATTGCCTAATCAAGTGTATTGTCTATGGAACAATTAGCAACCATGCTCCAAACTTTTTTAGAGTCTGTATCAGAACAATAGTGAGTGAAATCATCCCAATTATCTCCTGTCCTTCTGGGTTAATCATGTGTAGTTCAATCTAGCCAGATCTCTGTGTGAATGGATCTGGGTCCGATAAGATCAGGCATCAACATTACCTTCACTCTACATCAGTTCTGGTTGAATCAAGTATTAAGATGCTTTTGACAACTAGATTTTGTCAAGGGCATTTGTTATTTCATGATTCATTTAGCAAGTCAAATGAGTGAACTAAATCCTGCAATTCAATGGTTAGACAACTGTCTATAACTGTAGGGCAGGATCTTATTATCTTCCAACTAACCCTTTCTGTGTCAGTCATCTTCCATCTTCTAGAATTGACTGGCAGATGAAAATAAGTTATAGGAAAGGTTTTAGAACTATTTTTCACCAACTGAAGCCCAGGAACTGAAAGTGCTTTGACAGATCAAGCTCTGACTTCTCCCAATTTATTATATAGCCTATCAAATGGATAATGTGGCAGTACATCTCAAATCACGAAAAATAGTGGAAGACATAATAGAAGCAACAAATACCTTCTATTCATTAGGCTTCGAGGTGACTCATACCAAAGTAAACAACTATGGAAGCAGAGCAAAAGTTGGTCACCTTAACACAAGTATGTTAGCGAATAAGATAACACTGGAAACTCCATATTGAAAAAAGAGTAAACATCCACAAAGGAATACATCCAAGACAAATAAGAAAGCACAATGTAATGGCACTATAATAGAAACTCCTTGGAAACTAAGTTGTTGGAATTCGTGAGGGTCCAGAGATCTATTCAAATGTGAAAATTACAACGTAACAAATGTGGACATAATATGTTTCCAAGAAACTTGGATTGGTGATCAACCAATATATGATGGTTATACAGTATTTATGAACCCAGCAATGACCCGCCAGAAGGGACGCTCATCTTCAGGACTACTGACAATGATCAAAGCAGCTGCCAAATTACATGTGCTAGAGACTACCAATCTGAATTCCTTAATACAGACCATTACATTAGAAAATACCCCAAACACTGCTAACAACATGACTGCGAACAACGAACAGCGGCCTCAGAAAACACTATCCATTTTCAATGTCTATTGGAATCCAATGGCCATTATTGATAACTGCTTCATGAACGTCATATTCTCAGCAATAGATGAATTGGGAAACCGCTATCCGAACAATGAGACAATTATTTGGATTGATTTGAAAATTCATCTTTTAAATAAAAACAGCCACTGAAATCCCACTCAATAAACTTACAAAGAAAGCTAAAACTTGGAAAAATGAATGTCTCTCAAGAAATATTTAACATCTGATTGGGCAACTACAAGGAGACAGACCGCCAAGGCCTATGTGGCAAAAAGGCAAGGCTATTGCCTATTTAGACTACATCTTTGCAACGCACTCACTCTTGGTTGAGATGGACAGGATGGAAATCCTTGAGAATACTTCTGGCAACCACGATATTTTAACTCTGACGTGGAATGAAAAGTAGAGGCGTTTATACACTGATACATTACCAGGCCTAGAATTAAACAATGCCCTAAATCATCTCTGCATAACAGACGAGCAGAGCCTATCCTTGCCAGAAACCTTCCGGACTACCGAAATGAGTGACCAACTTAAGATAAATTACGAATGGCTCCTTCGCCCATATAGAAAGCCAAATAACAAGCCGAGACCATATCAGCAATCCCATACTCATTTGCATAACAAAGAAATGGCGAACAACAAAAAAAATATTAAGATCACAGATACGGGCGACACAGAATTTACAACGCAAAGATAAAACAAAGGCAATTAAAACTTATAAGCAACAATACAGAAATTGGCAAAAAAGCGGATGCAATATGACATAGAACACATGTTGGCAGTCCTGAACCAGTGACATTCAAGAGAACTATGGAACCTCTTAAACAACAGCAATCAGAATAAAGATCGGCTTATAATGGACGTAAGAGAAGCAGACTGGACTGACTAATTGACCAAGATTTATCAAAATAAAAATTAAGATCTGATACAACATAAAGAACATCAAACTGATAACAACTCATAGGAATTTGAATGGTCCTACAATGAAATTCTAACGATCATCACACACCTTAACCAGGGCCTGACTACTTAACTACGAAATTTTAAAAAATAAACCCAAAAGCATTGTCCAAACTCTGTGAGCACCTCTTTCAGACCATCATTCAACAGATACAAATTCCCTCTACTTGGAAAACCGCCATACTAATACCTATCTTTAAAAAAAGGGGATAGAAAATCACCAATGAACTATCGCCCGATAGCGTTGTTAGATCCATTAGAAAAAATATTCGGAGCAATCTTACAACGTAGATTAACAGAATGGATAAGAACAACTAATAGGCATAACCCGAGTCAAACAGGTTTCACTAAAGGACTAGGAATGAACATTAATCTGTTCATTCTAAATTTGCTTAAATTAGAGGCAATAGAACAAAGAAAGTGACAATAGCAGTCTTCATTGATTTCCAAATGGCCTTTGACAGCGTGAATAGGCAAAAGTTATGGCAAAAACTTACAACATGGATTTCCTACAGAAATCCTAGAGCACATAAAAGCTTTATACTCAACAACCAACGTACGAGTATGACTATCGCAATCTGGTGCCTTACCAAAAGAAATCCCTACCTCGAATGGTTTGAAGCAAGGCTGCCTGTTGTCAGATACCCTTTATAACCTTTACACTTCAGACTTCTATACGAACCAAAATTCTCTGATTACATCCTCCAATCCTAAATGGAACTCCAGTAAAATGGATCATTTATGCAGACAACTTAGTGTTGCTCGATAAAACCCAAATAGGTCTTCAAAAAAGAGTCAATGCCTTACATGATTACACAAAAGAAAATGACTTAACCATTAATCTAGCGAAATCTAAAGTAATGCCATTACTGAACAGCTCAAGGAATAAAAAGAAAGAACCAAGAATTTACATAGGCAACATAAAATTAGAAAATGTAAAAACTATTAAATACCTTGGTATATGGTTAGATCAGCATATAGGAGACAGAGAATGGGCATCCAACTTGACAACCAAAATTGATTCCCTTTCCCGACAAGGGATGATTCATTGAAAAAATTGAACATTTTCATTAAGACCATTGATCAACTTTTACCGACAAAAAGTAATACCAATAATGACTTACGGAAGTGAGACATTACTAAACTTCTCATGGCAAAAATGGGACAAGATAGAGAGTGTTTCTGGAGGAAAGTGCTAGCGCAGCCAAATTTTATCCCAGTGCAGCGCATAAAATTTGAATTAGCACTTCAATCTATCGAAAATAATAATCTATGAAGTCATTCCGGTGATGAAATTATTGCAAACCCGAGAGAAATCTATGAATGACACCATTTTAGGGTCATGGAAAGAAGCCTGTAAACAAGCCATGATGACCTTGGACATTACTGAGGAGATGTTGACATGTAGACCAACTAAACCAAAATCAAAACTACTAAGAATTGACTGGATTCTGACAACTGGTAAAACATCCCAATACCAGCTTTCGCTTAACTGCTTGGATGATTGTAGAGCGCTGAACCAAATCCCGGAATATCTGAACCTCTTCCCTTGTCAAAAAATTGCTAAATATTTTTCTATGACTACGCCTCAATATACTACCTACGTGTGAAGTGTTATCAAAACAGAGACAAATCACAGATGATCTGAAATTCTGTCGGTTCTGTAGAGACGAAAATCAAATTGAAACAATATACCATTTCTTTATGGACTGGATGGTACTAGACAATGAAAGAAGAACATTTGCGGCCATTCTCCCAATGGAAGAAAACATACAAAACAGAGAACAAAGAAGGACAACTCTGTTTGTGGAGACTCATAAAAGATTTATATTCAGAGCATTCCAATATTGGATAGCAATAATGAAAAAACAAGACAGTGGCCCATCCGAATAATAGATGCAAAATGATTTAGACTAAATGCCTGATTTAATGTCAATTTAACTCACCAATGACTTGCTGGAAAAACTGAGAACGGACAGAATTTTGATTTCTTTTGTTTTATTTGGTTTTAGGTTTTTTTGTTTTTTTTAAATAAGTATACTATTTTGGAATGTAAACAGGTATATAAACTAAAACATGTAATACATATATATGTGTATATATATATATATATTAAACGGCCACGGTAGTTGCTGTGTAGGTATGGTTAAGTTGCTGTTTTCATATGAAAAGCACTTTTTGGGCGGTTTATAACTCAGCTCCCCCTGGACGAATCCACACCAAACTTTGCTATATGGGCCACCGTGAATTTTTTTGCAAAGTTTGGTGATGTTTGGTCCAGGGGGGGAAAGTTATAGGGAAGGTCCCAAAACGTCTTTTTTTCCCAAAGACTGAATGGGGGAAAAACTTTGCGCATGCCTACAGCCCAAACCACTGGGCGAATTTTCACCAAATTTGCGGCAGGTGCTTGGTCCCGAAAGTGTGCTTTTGTAAATTTGGTGCCAATCCGTCCATTAGTTTTCTTTAAAATGACCAAAAAGTATGTCTCAAAAAATGAGTGAAATCTATGTCCGTGGACACACTTCCCTGTTCGCTACGCGGACAAGATACCGATTGGCTAATCCGTAGCGTCATGTCCGCGGACATGTGACGTGTTCAATGATTGGCAGTTGAACAGCGTGAACTGCGTCAGATGCTTTCGCTGCGCCCGCCATCTTTCATTCGTGTTTTGGTGTACGCAGACATCGCCGGTAACACATATAAAACAACACACCATTGCACTTGTTAAACTTATGAAATACTGTTTCGGAAGG
The DNA here is from genome assembly GCF_040938575.1 of Ambystoma mexicanum. NCBI lineage: Eukaryota > Metazoa > Chordata > Amphibia > Caudata > Ambystomatidae > Ambystoma > Ambystoma mexicanum. The sequence goes on along the minus strand of NC_090935.1, from coordinate 781,120,126 downwards.
TGAGTGTTAATGAGGCTGTGATGGGATGTGGCAGCAGGAAGTCAGAAAGTGGTGTTTTCTTGTCACCAAAGTCATATGGTAAATTGGAGTATGGCTGCTCAATATAGTGTCCATTAAGTACATGCGAAGATTTACTGCATCTGTGTTACAATGTATTTAAAATAATATTGCAGTCAGACTGGCGTCCTAGAGTTTGAAATCTGAGGCAGCCACCTGCACTGTTTGATGGAAACAGCGGGTCTGCAAGTGTATGGGAGTAGCAGTTCACAGGAATGCATTCAGATATGTTGTTGCAAAGTCAGGATGGATTTTCATTCTGAGTGAAGGTCACTTGCTTTGCTTTTTTGGTTGCAAGCTCAGTAGGCCCACGCATCCGACTGAACCCATAGGGTCAATTGTTTTTTGACCTTGAGGGAAAGGGAAAATTCAGTAAGAATGCAGGGAGTGAAAGTTTGAAAAAAATACCATTTGATAAGGTTATGTATTCAAAACGTTTGTAAGACACATGTAATATCAGTTCAAAAAGATTCTTTGGTGCAAGTACATTGCTGTCTGAGTTTAACGAAGATAATGGAGATGGTAAATATTGTGTAAGTTTACTTTTGACGACTCTACACCGGAATGAGTTTTAATTTTTTATCACCAGAACAATAATTCAGGCAATGTAACTGAGGTACATTCTTTCTGTGTAGTTGTCATTTTTTTTTTATTTACAGAGAGTGCAGATTCTCAGCGTTTGTAGGCTATCACTAGATTCACCCATGTTCAACGCTAATATTTCTTTAAAATGTCATGTATGACCACATATCGATTTGTGTATCAGTTTCCACGTTCTTTTTGTCTTTTTTGAAATTGTTTGGTAAAGCTTGGGTATTGATACGTATTTTCTGTTACGTTTTCCGAACAGCTACATTCTGCCGTACTGTGATTGCCATGGATTCCAGATGCCAAGTGTTGGCTTCTTTGCACGCCAGATGCATGTACTCATGACCGACTGCCTAACCGTCATTGTTTTGTGGGACGAACGGCCCGGACCCATTTGTCCATACGCTGCAGTGGCCATTATGAGTAACATAACATCTTTTATGGTGGTGTAGGCCAAAGTTCATGCCGACGTCTTGCAAATCACTGTGTGACCGAAGCGGTAGCTTTATCGAAAACGAATACTTTGTGTATGCGGAAAAGAACAATGTGCGCCTCACGATTAACATTTTCGATGACGACCGAAGAAACAAAGTTACTATTTGATTGAAAATGGGAATAGTCTGATGGCCTCGGACAGTTTATTGTGAAATAAAAGTACTTTACAAATTCTAAAATGTTAATGTTCTTTTTAAAAATCAGTTTATTATTTCTAAATGTAACGTGCTATGTTGTACGTCGCTGTGTGTTCATTTTCAGGTTCTGCGTCACGGCACGTAGGTGTTTATGGGCGCATTTGGCTATGCTGGAGAGGAACGTCATCCAAAAAAGGTGTACAATATCATTAAGGTTGGTTATGTGACGAGATGTGGGAGTGTTTTCGTATCACACAAGTGTCATAATGTAGTAAAAAAACGTAGCGGTATATGTTTATTGACTGAGGGGTAGGCTGCAGCCATGGGTAGTGGGCAGAATGTCGGGGTCATGGTATAAGGTCATGATCCGCACAATGTGGCTACTGTCCATGACCAGAAGGGAGAAAAGATAGGATTACAGTGGCCATGTCCACCTGGGACTGGCTTTGTGGTAAAGTTGTTCGACATTAGGATACATTTGAAATGGAGGAAAAAAGTGCTCGTGGTAACGTGTTAACAGGGTTTCTTTTTTTGCTTTTTGCAGGCTGCCATGGAAAGCGAAGTGGGGCCATGTATGGAACAAGCGCCTTCCCCTTCTATTGTGGCCATCTTGGAAAAAGATTTTGTTTTGTAATCTGGAGGCGTCCCGGGTTAGAACGACAAATCCTCTTTTTTAGTAGCACACGTTACCGCTTTGCAAATCTAGATTGTTAATGGCATTCATCCCCCATTGTAGGGGTGGAAGGGGGGGTAATGATCCAGAGATCGCGTTATGCACTCTCGCTTCGATTGGCCTGATAACTTGGCCTGCTGGCCCTTTATTCACCATTCCCGTCCCTGGAACGGAGGACGAACGCTACAATATTCCCATTAGCATAACACAAACTGCAAATGAAAATGTTAAAAAATCTTATTGCGTCTATGTCCTTTACTGAGAAATATAAAGTAGATGGAGTGTATACAATTTTTTTTATTTTTATTTTTAAACTGTAAAAGGTGGTTCTTAAAGGAACATTTACTTTGTTTAAGGATTGGTTTTTTTATGGAAGGGCATCTAAGAAGGAAAGTTGCGTACGGGAATTGAGCTAAGAGGTACCAAACAGTAATGTGGGGGGGTAGGTGGATGGGGGAAAATGTTGTGCGTGTGTTATTTGTAAGGTAGGGGCCGTGTTTTTCATGTGCCTTCATTACAGCAGTGGTGCTGTTTCTTGGGGAGGAGGGATGGCCTTAGCTCATGTCGTTTTCAGATAAATGGTACTTTTGCTAAAATGATGTACTATGTAGTACATTGTTAATGGCTGACTACGAATAAGTGTTGGAGCTGTGCAAGGGAAATGTTGAAGGTGGAAGTTCCTACATCAGTTAAAAATGTATTTCCACACTGTCCACGAGCCATACATCTTATTGTTAAGTGTGTACGGATTGTCGGACATGTCACTGTGCTGTGCACCAGCATATGGTCATGCGGCATTCTCCGCAAGGTGTGCAATGAAGTCAGATGTTACTTTACATTATGGTTACGTGCCACTACTAGAAACCGATGAACTTTAGTAAAAAACCTTTGTTAAAGGGACGTTATGGTTAAGTTGCTCTACTAAAAACCTATCAAATTCACAAACAAATACGTTGTTAACGGGACATTATGGTTCGAAGTAAAACCGAAAAACCCTTGAAATTCGCCAGTTATGGTAAGCTAAGCAACCATAACTCGCGCCACCACCGTGCACTGCTAAGACTAACACCCAGGACATCAAAGATGATATCACAAATGTCATTGACACATCACATCACTGAAATAACACAAATAATAAAGTTAAAATAAATGGGGCATGGCCAGGCCAGGGCAGTGTACCAAGTTGATACCTGGGAGAAACATTATTGGGTAGCCAGAATCAAAAAGCAAACAGAGAAGCGGGAGAGGAGATAGAGCAAGAAGTGCAAGACTGTCAAATACCCATAAATGTGTGTAGCTCCTCATCCACGTTGTGACCATTTGGATATTTGGTATCAAAATCAATATATATATATATATATATATATATATATATATATATATATATATATATATATATATATAGCCTAGGAATTGCAAAAGATTAATCGTTAACCACCGGTGGGCATATCTTATTGTATACATCCAATGCTCTCACATCTGACACACACCTCATGAAAATTAGACATAATAGCATAGTTAGCTTGGCAAAAAGCTGTTGAAATTTTGCCAAATCATTTTCAGGTCATTTCATTTTTTAAACAAATGAACATCTAGGTTGACATCCCATAATAGAGAATGCTTAGCCTTAGAGGGCACTTTCATGCAGATGGACCTGAGAAGCATCTTCACCAGAAAGGTTTGCCCACCAAAACACTTTTTTAGTAGGATATGACCCACAGATATCATAGACCTGAAACAATGAATTGTCCATCATGCGTTCAACTCTTTAAACAATGAAACTGGAACATGTACTAAGACTACCAGAGGGGAAGATATGGGATCAATGTTACCATCCATGCACCAGCTAACCCACATGGACCATGAGGAACAATACCCTAAGTTTACAGAATCTTCCCAGGAGTCTTTAATGAACTAGAAAGCATTGTCTGAATGTCCTTGGAATGACCAGGAAGTGCTGAAATCTTCCAGGCTATGAGTGATAAATGGTGCAGGAGAACTGGCTTGTATGGTTAACCATCCACCCCCACGGGTCTGTGAGTAGAAGGGTAAGGGTCAAACAGAGGCTTGGAAAGTCCACTGTCATTTTCAGAAGGGTTGGAACACATGAGATAGCCAAAATGGGGTCAGATGTATCAGTGAAACCTATTGTTTGCACACCTGGACCAGAACACTGGCAATCATGGAGGATGGAGGAACGCATAGCCTTTCTTTTGGGACAAGTCTTACAAGAATGTTTCCAGCGTTACTGCTTCTGGATTTTGAAGGCAACTAGAGAACGTAGGAACCTGTGTGTTAAGACAATAGGTGAACAGATCTACTTCTATGGGACCCCACAGGGCTTGGAGTGAAGAGAAGAGACTGCATTCTAGGATCCGGTTGCTCCTGCCTTGTAGATACCTGGAGTTCCAATCTGAGGCAACATTGACCTGGCCTGAGCAATTCTCTGCCTAGATGGTCATGTCACTGTCTAGCAATAAATGGCAGAACTCCTTTGAGAGGTGAGCCCGGCTCTTGGACTTTGAAACCCCCAAACAGTTGATGTAATGAATTGCTGAAACATTGACCACGCGTAGGACACAACAGTTTATCTGGTCCTTCACAAGGCTCTTCAATGTAAAAAAAACCTGCTAAAGTTTCTAGACCGTTTATGTGGAGGATTTTCTTTTTGTGATAATTTTCCCCCATAGAAATCTGCCTACTTTACTCCCAGCCCAGACTGCTTGCATCTGATTCTAACACTATGTCTGGACTGGGACCAGAAATGACCTTCCCATTCCAGCCATCTATATGCTTCAGTCACTAAAGAAGTTCTCCCTTGGCATCCGAAGACAGAGCTATTAACTTGGTGCATGAGATGTTCCTGCGCAGGTGCCTGTACCTGTGCAAGTGTCTGCCTTCAGCCATTGTTGTGTCTTGTAATGAAGGGCTGAGGGGCTGGAAATGTTGCTTAAATAGATGCTGACAACATCTCCATCACCCTTGCTGACTGCTTGAGGGAGGAAGTTATGTATTTTTTCTGAATGAGACAAATCACCTGATGGATTATGCACATTATTGTGTCTGGAAGACCTCTGGTGCACTGCTTTGAAGGCACATTGATGCCCGAAAGTGTATGTATCATGTAGGCTGCACAATAGTCTTTTTGTAGTTTACAACAAACCCCAATACCTGTAGAAGAGATGTGGTTAGGGTCAGATGTCCCTGCAGTACTGGCAAATCCTGTGGAGTAGAAGCATGCCCTCTAGATAAACAATGATTCTCACTTCCCTGGAACTGAAATTTGACATCACCACTCTCAAGAGTTTTGTGAAGCAGCAAGGGCCTGAGGAGAGACAGAATGGGAAAGAAGAGAATTTCCATCTGCAGGTCTTCCACAGAAATGTCAGATACTGCTGAGTAGGAGGAACATTGGAACCAGCAGATATCCATCCTTCAGGTCTTTGTTTGCCATCCAGTCCCCATCCAGTCCCCATGGATAAGGGTGTCTCTCAACAGATTGATACCCTCCATCTTGAAATAGTGACATACCACAAATACGGTCAACACTTTTAGGTTATCACTGAGCAGTAACTCTCATCTGTCTTGGGAACTAGACATTTTGAGCTTAGACATTGAGAGGCTATAAAGGTTGCAGGAATCACTGCCCCTTTCCTAATGGGAGCCTGGGTGTCCAGATCTTGCAAGTCCTCCTTCTGCTTGTTGAAGGTCAGAAGGGCCAGAGGAACTGGCTGGAAAGGAGGAGAACGGAACTGTATTTGGAATCCCACAACTCTCTGGAGAACTCAAGGATCTGTCGTAGGTTTTGTCCACCGTATGGCAACTGTGCAGCTCTTCCCCTTAAATCTTTTTAAGAAAGAAACATTTAAATGATAACCTCTTACCTAATGAAGGTCTGGATCAGCCAAAACCTCTTCTGGATCATCCCCTCCACTGATTTCCTCATTGTGGAAAGAAACCAGATTGTCCTACTTGAGAAGGTTATGGTGTTGAAGAGCCTTGGGAGAAACGGCCAGAGGAGCAGGCTTTGCATCTTTAAGGCCTGTCAAAAACCTAATGTTCAAACACCTGGTGGGTGCTGGTTTGTGCTTTGTCAAAACCAGTAAAGGTGTATAAGGTGTATACATAGAAAATCACAAATTCGTAATGCATCTGCAATTAATAGATCACTTTGGGCAGGAGCCCCAGATTCTGCATCAGCCATCTTTGTCAGCTTATTTATTTATTTATTTTGTACATTTATAAGAAGCGCACATAACCCACGGGCATCTAGTTTAGGGTCCAGTCTCATTTCTGTTGCTGTTTTTTTTTTTACTGCAAGCAGATATATGGTAAATTGATGTAAGGTGTATAATGTGGGGAGTGCAGGGGTCTCCCCATCCCCTGCTGCTTGCAGTAAAAGTAATCGACAACATCAACAAAAGGGGTGAAGTTGTCATTTAGCAAAATAAAATCACCAATCCTTCATAGAACCATTAATAAAGCCTTTCATCTCTCCTTCGACAAGGCCAAGTTTGCATTGCTGAGCAGGAAAGCTGCCCTTTGAACCCATACCCTTCTTGCTTCCCCATCCAAATGTGTTTGACGGATTCCAAAATCCTCCATCAATTCAAAAAGCTTTGCATTGGGACATATAACATCAAGTAGTTTGTCCTGCCACATCCTCAGGGATCAATGTAATCTCTTTTTAGGGTCCTCGCTCTTCTGTGATAAAAAAAACAGAATATAAGCTGGTTGTTTGCATGTGTCTGGGTCACCTTATTGGGTAGAGTGACTTGAGCATTCAGAAAAGAGTGTATTCCTTTGGCAGGGGTTTCCTAGTGCAATGTCTTAAAAAGAGGACATAGCTTCCAAAATCATGATCCTGCTGACCTAGAATGTTGTATGTTTTCTGGATCAAAAAAGGGACCCCCATGTCATACAACATGGCCTTATCCAGAGAAGCATCAGTTTCCAATGTTGTAGTATGCCTTTCCTTTTCTTTAAGGAGGGGATTTCAGGTATTCACACTCTTCTCTCTGATGTATCTTAAATAGAGCATTTAAATGGGTATCTTGTATCAACAACACTCTCATTGGTGCTTGTGTAGGAGTCATTATCTTTGAATCCCTCTTCCTCCATTAAGGGGCCCTTTTAGGAGTATAGATGGTTGGGGAAAAGCAGAAGGCTCTTCTGAGTCACTATCAATATGTTTGACCTTAAAGTCATGATTGTGGTGATCTGTCTAGGAAAAAGGAAAAAGTTCAGGGCGATTTGGAAGTTGAACAGCCTCAGTCCTATCAATAAGCCTGTCAAAGGACAAGGACAATTTATTATCAAGGTCCTACAGGGCCTTACCCATAGGTTATCGAAAACTAGCCACTAAGACAGAGGAAGAACAGCATTTGGCAGAGTTGATTTTGAACCCTTATTTGGGTTTTTCATGGGCCATAGCAGACTGATATGCAGCAGTCGGACATTCCCCTACAGTCCTTAGAGGTGGGCATTTCTCAAATATACTGGAGCAACCTCATTAATACCAAACTAAATGAATGAACCTCTTTAACGGATGGTCTAACTTCCACAGCATTACGGTCGTAAGGAACTATGAACAATGGAAGCGAGCAGTCACCCTTGTTGCCACGTCATCACCCACGCCTGCAGAAACAGGAAGATAAACACAAGATAAACACAGATATCCTCACACAGAGAGTGCCTTCTCTGTCTTGCCCTAAATAGCATTTGTATATAGAATATTTCAATAATACATCAATAGTCCACAATGCAACAAGTGATTTCATTTTTCAAAGAACGTTCACAAGAAATTATAAATTCCAGGAAACAAACAATTTTATTATTTCGCAGGTAAGTTAGAGCTAATGACCATCGCATGACTCTCAAGCTACGCAGATTACGATGAACAATCGATGTTCTGTATCCTTGTGATGTCATATGGTACAACTGCAAAACAATTCAATGACCCACTTGGTGCTCCGTGTGGGAGAAGACATTTTTTTGGGGACTTTCAAGCCCAACGCTCTTGCTTCTCCACCTTGCTACATCAGGAATGCTGACAGGTTGCTCCTTGTTGCCAGAAATGCCAATGGACATATCGGGCCATGTTGGTCGTCCCACATAACGGTGCTCGAAGAAACACTGCTTATGGTAATCCTCCAGTGGTGTTTGAAGAAGCCATTGGCTGGCAGCCGGAAACCATGGCACAGGCAGTACGGTACAAAGTATCTATGAACAAAACACAATATAAAATACATTTCAGTAGCCGTTCTGTACTCTAATATAACAAGTTACTGTGCAACTCATAACTGTTTGAAAACTAATCATAAGCGCAAAACAACAAATATTTAACACACACATTAAAACATGGTGTACTACTTGACACTATGAGTTGCGTACAAGTTGAGCGCTGTGAAGTAGGTATAGATCCCAATTGGATGAAGAACCACATGAAGAAAATGAAGAACAAACATAGCAACCATTTAGGTTGAACCACAGACAGATTGAATTATAACAAAACTGGCAAGATTACTGATCGAAAAGCGATCACGGTGCACGTGGACAACGTTTACCCCACCACCCCCTGCACCGACTTTATGAAGCTCAATGATTAAACGCTATATTCCGTGGGACAAATCGGTTTAGATATCACCACCCTGCAAGCGGGTGGTGTGGTGGTGTTTGTTTAATTAGTTATAATGCATACATCACCCTACTCGTTTTTTAATCCCAATAACAATTTTATGTAAACTTGAATTTATATAATTTCTGGAAATTCCATGGTGAGTTTCTGTCGATGAGCAACCGCTCTGTGCGATGTATCACACATGTTCACACTAACTTGCGGTATGCCCGCTCTCAATTTATTAAAAGTTATCTTTCTTTTTTCTATTTCCCACAACTTATGTCCTTCGAACAATTGCCGCCTAGCGTTCAAGGCCAAATAACAATAAGGCACTTGTCTTGTTCAAAGGCAGAGACATTTAGCTTTTGATTTCTTAAAAGAATGCGGAAAAAAAAAATTAAAAGGCCATGATGCGGTACAGTGTTTCAGAAGAGGAAGGACAGCTTGAAACATCCATGTAAAGATTTGTCATGCCACGTTAACATCTCAACATTCACAAATTGTGTGTGTTGCTGCAACGCACATGTGTATATCGGCCCTCAAAGGAAATTCCACATGAACCAAACCTCACCCTCCTCCAGAACTGTTTCATGCCACCAAGCGTGTTCCCTGTTGATGTAGTAGTCAGCTCCAGCATATTATCGTACCTTTCACAATGTAACTTGTGAGAATTAGATAGACCGAAGCCTTCGCTACATGGAGAGATGATCCCAGCTTACACATGCTGTAATTTACAGACGGATTACCAAAAAAACTATTGTAGCCTTCCATCCCCTATGTAATACTGTTATGTACATTGTCTTATCAATGAACGGTGCGTATTCAGACACTGTGTATGATGTCATTACTGGCGCTGTGGCCTTCCAAAAGGCACCCGGGTCAGCCCTCTCTGTAGCCATCATGCGAGACAGGTGACATAGTACATCCAGGAGCAGTGTGTTAACTTGTTCTTAAAATTGCAGTAGCTGGTGAAAGTGCATGTTCGTACCGCTGAATGAAAGAGTGGTTCTTCTTGGGAAGTCTGTGTCAAGTCAGGAAGGGGCATGAGGCGATGAAGAATTGGTTCCCGCTATTCTAGTAGGGTGTGCCCTTGGCATCAGATCTGTTTTCAGAATGCTGAGAATAACTGGGTAGCACAGTATAACACAGCCAACATTGAATGCCTCTGACTGTCTGTCGGCTATCCAGAAACTGTGTGCCTCCAATGTTCTCACCTTCACCCAGATGCTCACTGTGTCTAGAACACTGGTTCTGTCTAGGCCTTTCCAAAGGTACCAACATGCACTCTTTATTGAGAGAACTTCCATGATATTTTTTTTTTATTCTGTAAGAAATCACATACTAGAATTCACTGGACAATATATTTGTATGATCTAGTGAAACTCAGATACTAGGCACAGTATAAACTAATAACTGTGATGCGGAATAGCACATTTACTATAGGGGAGTTTGACCTTGGGGTGTAATATTCAATTACAGTTTCTTTTGAGTTCAAATGTTATGATATGGCATTTATAACACCTCCAAATGTTACTGTGAGTGCATTTTAAAGAGGTTATCAAGCCGCGATGATCCAAAATTGGAAAGGATCATTTGAAAAAAGAGAAATCTCCAATCTACAGAGCTCACAATCCTAAAGCTGTGCATCAAACAGAAAGAACGGGAAAATAAACATCACAAAACAGGCAAAAAAGAAAAATACTACATACGATTCCATCTTTAAAGAATACACCAAAAAACAATGTTTAAGAGTTATTAAGCCAATGAGAGGCTTCTTTCCCTCCTGAAGAACTATCTGACTTAAAAAGACAGTCAAACACGTGTCGAAGGTGTATGGATTTAGCTTGAATTAGAAATAAGAAATCAAAATACAAACAAATCAAAACAAACCAACTTTTCTCTTTATTTGTTATACAAGAAACGATTTGTTAGACAAGAGGCCGCAAGATTTAGGGTTACCGTTACTTTAAAAGACTGTATGCTGATTTCTGCATAAGTCTGACCATCCTCAGACTTAGTAACCACAATGTAGCCCAGCGAAATATAATATATACAAAAAAACAAACAATCAATCCCAATGGAAGGCTCGCCACAAGGTTGTGTAAGGCTGAAAAGGGACACTTGGACCTTAAAACTAAACCAGCATTTTAAAGAGAGCTACAAATCATGTGAATCTAGAAGTCCAAATTTTGACAATTTTGGATTTTGGAAGACAAGGCTCTTTTGCAATGTTTTGTGGCATTGTATGGGTCCTGAGAACAAAATCAGCATCCATTCCATGAGTATGCATGGCCAACCCAGTCAATGTCAGATCTTTGACAAATTCTAAATCCATTTCCTCGTATATTGGCGCCTCGTTTTGTAAAGGCTTTGTGGTAACGAAGCATCCAAAATGTTCCTGAAGTTCTTGCTTGTTCCCTCCCTACGTTGTTGTTATGGGCAAGTACAGCTAGTCTTCTTCTGGGCGCCATACCGTCTATGCCGAAATGCGCCTCTACTTTAGGCACGTATTATGGAGCACCTCCAAATTTCCAGTGTGACCGAAATCTGTGAGTCCTTTCAGGTCTCTGAAAAGCGTTTTATCTTACACAATCTTTTCAAGTGCTTTGTGTGGAGGTGAACATGGCACCAACCACTTCTTCGTCCGTTCCTCCTCCCTCGACAATGGGCCATGAGCACATTTGTGGAAATGTTGGTTTGCTGTCCATGTGTGTACGTTGGAACAATGGTGCATCGATGAACACCATTTCTCATGTAGAATTTCCACAGATCCATCATTAGTTTTGGAGCTCCACACACGATGGTTGCTGATGGACTAACACCATTTTATAAGGTTTTCCGAACCCTTCTTTTTCCCAGCAGCTGTAATTTTTTTTAATTGATTTTGCAACGTGTCATACATCAAATTGATTGCAAATGTGTGGTAACTGCTCTCGCATGGCCTTGGCTATTGAAAAGTGCCTGTCAGTGGCTATCAGGTCTATTTCCATTCCCCTGGATTGCAGAAGTTGAATGGATCTGATGAAACCATGTTACTCCATGGCAACAGACGATGAACATTTAGACACCTGCACTATGACTGAACTCACAATCTTTTTACTTTCCATGTCTTGAAAGTGGTAAGTGCAGTACTTTGCGGAAAATCATAGACTGTCGCACTGTTGCCAGCTAGCCAGAAATGTTTGCCAGAGAATGTACTGTCCATTGACATCTGTTCAACATTCCAAGCATGACTAATAGCAGGGAATAAGAATTGCCTTTGGTATTTGTAGTATTGAGTTTTAGCAAAGAACTCAAGACCCACAAACTGACAAAGTAAGGAAAGCTTGCTGTAAGTCGATCCACTGAACAGTAAAGCTGCTGAACGAATTAGATTCCCAGCTGGCCCTTTGCCGAGCATCGGTTGAGCAGACCATATAAATGTATTATGGAGGTGGACACAGGTTGCATGGATTTTCAGGTTGGTGCCTTGTAATGCGCGAGACACATTCCCCAATAGCTCTCCGCATATCTTGACCCCGATTGTATGTTCACATTTCAGAATTTGTACAAAGTCTATAAGGCAGCTATTAAACACAATGGGCCTCATTATGAGGTTGGAGGTAGCCATGGTGCTATTAGCACCATGGCTACCCCCTTACCGCATTCCGGGTCCGGGTTCTCAGAATAGGGACTTACCGGGTCATTCCAACCTTGGAGGACCCGGTAAGTCCCCATTCTGGGAACAATTCCCCATTCCCATTCGAGCCCCCATAGGGCTCAATGGGAATGGGGATGGAGCTAATAACGGGCCCGCTAATAGCGGGCTCGTTATTAGTTCCCTGGTACCTTGTAAAACCAGGCGCCCTTAGCGGGATCCGCTAAGGGACCTCGTAATGTGGCGGTAAGGGGTTAACGGCAACGGCACCCTTACCATTGCTTTTAACCCACTACCGCCGACCTCGTAATGAGGCCCAATGTACGTTTTCTCCTTTAATAGACAATCATCCTGCAGTACTGATTTTTGTGAGTCAATGGTGGTGGACAAATCCGCAAGACTTGGCAAACTGAAGTCGAGGTCTTGAGCAAGTTCATAGGTCAATTTTGTTGAAGCTTCAGCCTCTGTCAGTTCATGCTGTGATAATTCAACATGAATTAGAGAACCAGGTAACATTTAAAGTTTTTTGGGTAGAACATTTTCAGCGGGTGTAGATTGTCTGAAGGGGTCGGCAAGCAGTTGCAATGCATCATCACTTCATTTTCATGTGTTCGAGCTGGCACAAAGTAGCAATGGTCCAGGCTGACTTTGTAAGGGTTGCATGTGACATTCCACTCATTTTGCGGCCACTGGACATAGGCATCACTAGTCTGCTTTCTGACTGTTACGCTGCGCCTGAGATTTTAGTTGCTCCAATGTGAAATCTGTTCGGCAAGCGGCATCTTTGGTTTTAAGCGAAGTCTTTGTCTTTATACTACTCTTCTGGGCTTCTAAAAGAATACATAGAAGATGCTGAATGTATTACACATATACAGAACATACGTTGTTGCAACTAAAAACCTTGAAAGAATAAAACATCTGCTCAAAAGCTTGAGCAAAACAAACTGGTACGTTCTTTACCCTTGGTTTCTTGAGTTTCTTCGAAACAGTGGCCTTTTCTTTGCTGACAGTGACATCAAGCTGCAAAATACGTTTTAATATGGTTTTAATACAGCAAATGTAAGTTCAAAGCAAACAAACATAAGTACATATCTACAAATCGAAAAGAAGTAGAGGGACTGGAAATGATAGTGACATAATTAAAATGTATTAATGCAATATGATGCCCGATTTTACTTCATATATGTATACCTGTGTTCCATTTGCCTCTTCCACATCTGGAGTACATTCCTTGAATAGAGTAATATACAAAAAAAATTACAATGTCAGCCAAAGTGCACAATGGAATTTTGCATTCGACAGAGCACCTCCAAGTTAAGTATTTTACATAGATTTTGAATTATATCATGTTAGGGTTGCTGTCACAACACAAATAGAACATTAGTATGGATAAACCTTGAAACGAGTGTACGTGACTTGGTCATAGCATTCAGTTCATATTTGAACTGATATCAATCCGAGTTCAAACATGGACTTGATTTGAGGTCACCCTGCAAAACATAGTGTTTACAATGTTGCCCTGCAAAGTATTTTGCTTTGAAAGGGTCCTTGGTAACTGTTCTGCGTTAAGGGGGAAGTGCAAGGTTACAACCAAAATCAGAAAAGTTTTAAACAGTGCACGGTTACATATATTTATGTTGAAATGTTTATCCAATGTTGGATGTACTCTGATTCTTGAAAGTGAAATGTGAATAGAAATACCTCAAGCTGTGGACCTGTTCCAAAGGAGGAAGAGATAGTAGTCGAAGTTCCACCATCCACCAATAATACACCACTTGTTTTAGTACGGATTAAAAAGCAAAATGAAACAGAAAAAATGCAATGCAAAAGAAGGTACATACTGCAACGAAAAGATTAGATGCAGGCGATGGTACACACGTACACACACCCATGCCTGCCACTTTGCACAAATAGCCAGTACTGCACATAATACATTTGGCTATGTTTACATTGAAAGCATACCACATGCAAGTAGTTCAATCGCATACAAAGAGTAGTGTAATATAATTACTTGGTAGGTGTATGAGGCTGATGTTGACTCCGGAAAAGAAATTGATGCAGAATCTTGCTCCTTTATTTTCAGCCCAATGTCTGAAAATAGTACAATGGGAACGGAAAATTAGTACTTGAAAGGGGTAGGGCTCACCATTGGGATAGATGGTCTGTCAGTGGTTTTGTCGCTTGCAAGAGTCGGTTCTTCCATCAATGGGCTCTAAGTGAAGAAGGATATGTACACCAACACATTCTCAGACATAATTTATAAGGGGCACTGAGGAAGTTTTCATCAAGGATCACATTTATTGGTTAGAGGCTCTAGAAAGCGAGGAAAGAAGAATTATACTAAGATGAAATATTTGACACTTGTGTTGAATCTGGTGACTATGGAAAATTGAGTAATAGAACCTTGATGTAGATAAACAGATGGAAGATAATACTTATTAATGCAGACCATCGTCCTACATACCAACAAACATAACAAACTCAACGTTCACTACTCACTTCACCGGCCGCCTGCGAAAACTGAGTTGATTTGGCATTTGGAAGCAGTCGACGTGTTTTTGTGTACCTGGACTGGTCGTACATGTCCTCAGTGAAGTGCAGGCTGCAGACGTGGTATCGATTGGCCCTCACGTTGGTCAAGATTTCCTGGGCCTTAACTTCAATCTCGTCCACTTTACAACTGCAATTTCTAAGCCATCTTCTTATTAAATCAATATCCTTTAGGAATACATGCAGGATATGATAGTACCCAGAACTTTGGAGTGGCTTGCAGAAGTGCAACCGACAACCACACATGATGGCATTTTTGAAAAGTGTGTGAGATCTGTATAAAGAAATGGTAACTATTAGTATGAATAATAATGGATGAATAGGAGTAAAGGAATTTGCACCAAAGATTTGTCTTTAAAGTTTAATTAAAATAAAGAAATAAAAGTTGTGTAATCTAGTTGAGTGTACTCTGCGACAACTTTATTATACAATTGTTATGCTGCACATTCTACTATAACGCACAGTGATGAATTGTGGTAGTTACATAGAAGAAAATACCTGAACTAATAGCTAATGCCTTAGTCTTTGAGATACATCAACATTAAAATCATGGGTACAATTGGTTGAAATCGACATAAATGTTCATAGTAACATTCGATGAACATAGGGACGTAATTAGTTGACTTACCCTTACTTTGGCGAACAGATGAGCAGATTCAGCAAGCAGAGGAACAAGTATCCGGTGAACAGATAGCTCAAACAGATGAGCCGATTCAGCAAGCAGAGGAACAAGTATCCGGTGAACGGGTAGCTCAATGACGATATACCTAGTAGATCTCCCAGATGTTCTCAAGGTAAATCTCAAGGTGTTTGTAAAGGCTTACAGAAGTGGGTGTGTATGTGAAAGGATGACATGCTCATAGACACCCACCCAGCCTTCATCCCAATGGTTCCCATCTGCCATATTAACCAACCCTGCCACCTTTCCAGAGCACAGGCTTAGGCCTACTCGTACAGCATATAGGGCAATAAGGCCAGGCTTGTAACACAAACATGCTTGTGTGGGTCTTTGCTTTTTTTTTTTTAAGTTGCATACTTTTTTAGGCCATGAATGCCAGTTTGATGAGTTAGTCCAATACGTGGGTAGTAGTAGTGAACACTGTTGCTGAATATACATTTATTAACAAGCTCAATTTGCATCGCCTTACCATCGAAACACTCACCTGGGTAATATTCAAACGCTGCATAAGAAAGGAGGATGGATGGGGACGAGTTGAACGCAAAAGGCAATGAACACTGCTCATTGGACAAAAACATTGCTTGATTGCAGGTAAGGGGTCTTGAAGAGGGGAGTATGGAGAAACTGTATGGCATGGTCAACTGGACAAAATAAATTCATGTGCCCTGGTAGGAAGCTACCAGTGATTGCCAGAGAGCTTGCCAGACAAGATGTAGGTCCACAACACACAAACCTGATAGCCCACAAAGGTGGCAATCGGTGAGCTAAAGAGGGATGGTTTCAGTTTCACAGTAGAAGTGTCCAACAAGTACAGATCTAGGATAACGATGCACACCTGTTTATTTTTGCATGGTTTTAGGTGCAAACTGCCATTGATATTGTGGAGGGACGGAGGGAGGGGGATGGATGGGTATGAAGAGAGGAGTCTGGAGACACAGGATCTGGGAGGGCATGTGGACAATGGTCACCATGCGGAAGATCCCTTTGAAGTGTACATGGTGTTTGACAACTTGAACAGTCACACCCACCCATGCCCCTTGGGAGCGCACGGTCATAGGTGTGAAATGCCATAGATACTTGAAGGGGGTGTGAATGGGCATGAGGCAAGAGCGAAAGAGCCGGAACAATGGTGAAGGGACATAAACATTTGTTGATTGCATGGGCTGGGACTTGAAGAGGGGAGTCTGGAGACACAGGGTCTGGGGAGGCCATGTGGACAATGGTGAGCCTACGGAAGATCCCTTTGAAGTGTATATGGTGTTTGACAACTTGAGCGGTCACACCCACACAGCCCCCTTGGCAGCGAACGGTCATAAATGCTATTGATACTGGAAGGGGGATGGATGGGGACAAGGTGAGCGCAAAAGTGCACCAACCAGGGCTGAACTGGCCTACAGGGTTTTGTGGAGATTTCCCGGTGTGCCTCTGCACTATGTGCCTATTTTGTATTTTATTTCCACATTATATCACAGGGAAAGGGTGGAGCTAGCTCAAAATGTGTAATATGGGAATACTTTGCAAATGATTTCCAGTGCCTCCATTCGTTCCCAGTCCACTCCTTGCACCAACCATTCTTTCATGACACTCATAGACGATTTAGCGTGTTATTGATTCACTGCAAAACTCAAAGAACTATTTGTATTTACTCAGTTGTATTTTATTTAATTGGGTGATGGCACCAACAACTTGAGGCTGAAGTACAGTAGGAGAAAATCCCCTGTACTGTCCGCTGTCACTGGGGAATTTCTCGCGAATGGCTCGAACGACACAGGCGAGTATTACTTGTCGAATGCGGTATCCAAGCCTGCCATGAAGCACCATGTAAATGAACGATAGGCGACCAGCCTGTACCACCTGTGAAAGAGAAACATTCATATTTTAATTGAATGAACCTGATAAGTGTACCACCCAAATTCAAAAAGTCCATCCAAAATTCGATGGCATAGTTGCCCTTAGAAAAATTAATGCGGGAACCCTTACAACATAAGTCCAATGGTATTCTAAAAGAAATAATGAAAACAGACCCCAGAGGTTTGATCTACCATCTGCCTTGCTTGGTTCCTAGTGATATAAGTGGACATGTGTTGCTTTTGGGAGAATATACTGATGCACGGGATTAGGACTGTGGTGGGTGTTCTGCAATGGTCAGTGCATGGGGTCAAATGAGTATCAGCATGAAAGCAACTGGGGGTTGGGGCTGGTGGGACCTTGTCCTGGAAGGGATGGGGTTGAGAGGGCACAGGCAGTTTAGTGGAGATGAATGTTCCCTTGGGATATGGCTTGCCATGGTCTCACGATCTCTGCAAAGCACATTCTTTCGGGAATGATACTACAGAATTGTAACAAGGCATGGCAGGACTTTTGTGAGAACAGTGCTTGCACGGAGCTGACCGGGGGGGGCGATGGTGTGTGTGGTCTTGTGGTGTGAGGCGCTGGGGATGGTAGAGTTGCATTTCTGCAGAGAGATCGCTCACAGTTAGGTAAAGGTAGGATAAAAACATGAAATTCTAATGGTCTAAGTAGTCAAAATGACATCACATCTAGAGTATATTTACTTGTTACATGGATTGCGAGTCCAAACTGTTGCGCGAAGTTCATGCATAAGCACCATCATAATCCTCAACATGGACCTGGTGAGGCAAGCTTCCCTGAAATCATGCAGCTCTGTAACGCAAAGCGGTGATGTGTCTTCTTTGGCTATGTGGGTGAGCATCCAGAGTTTTCTTGGCAGCAGCAGTTCTCCACCTCGGGTTGGCATGAGTTTGCAACAATTGCAGGTACACTAGGTTGAAACGTCTCCCATTCGACTCGGCTGAAGCTCATGCTTGGGTGATTGTTTCTGCAGCCTTCTCTTTCCATTAGTTCCTCCTCTGAATACTCAGGTTCGTACTGGTAGGGCTGTATTGTTGACATTGTACGACAAACATTTAACCAAAATGAAAGTAACGAGTGAAATCAACCGAGCAGAAACGAGCGACGAGCGATCTAACCTAAATGCAGTGAAACTATTGACAAAGAAACTAGAATGTGGTCTGATCAGAAAGGGTCTATTTACACTTCTTGAGGAAAGTGGTGTCCTGCCTTTCCATGGAGACACGTCAATAACTTGCAGACAGAGAATGTTGAAACGAGACGTGCATTGGTGTTGTGCAAAGGGCCGAGCGCATCTAGTGATATCAGCTTCAGGGGCAGGTAATATGAGTTATTTCCGTGAGCGTACTTGAACTTAGGGCGATGCATCAACGGATATGATTAGCACAAGATGGCCACGCCCAACACGTTGTTTTCACATGTGTAAACGTGAGGAAAACTAAGGTAAAATGCATAGGAAAAATGTTTATGATCGACCCCAGTATGCTTAACACGACATGCCCAAACGATCAGGACAATAACATTTTTTAGCACACTCTTCCTTTAATGGCAGTAGGAGTAGGACTCCTTGGGAATGGGAACACTCAAGCATCGGCATCGTTGTTAACAGTGGAAAACCTGCCGGTAGGGGCCTGAATTACAAGCAGGTCAGGCCTGCCGGTTGTTCAGTGCCCCTACCGGCAGAATCGTAGTGATCCGGTCTGGAAATAAAGGTGCTGGTGTATTTACTGGCACCTTTATTTCTGTACGGGTTGTAATGAGGACCAATGTTGCCATTTTGTAAGCATTTCATGTAATGGCTACATACATATTGGGCCTCATTAGGACCCTGGCGGAATGGGTTTAACGGCACCGGTAATGGCGCCGGTGCTGTTAAATCCATTCCGCCCTTTTATGAGGTTCCCTCGCGGGACCCTCTCTGAAAGTCTGGTCAGACCAACGGGCCCGTTGTTGGCTCCCTCCCCATTCCCATTGAGCCCTATGGGGGCTCAAATGAGAATGGAGATGGGTAAATTGAATGAGGAATTAGCGGGTCCTCCAAGGTTTTAATGGCCCGGTAATTCCTCATTCAAGGAACCCGGACCCGAGTTTGGAGGCAGCCATGCCGCTGCTACCTCCAAACTCGTAATGAGGCCCATAGTGCTTTGCTCTGTGGCTCTGAACTCGAGATGCACTTTCAGAGGTGGCTACTAGGTGGTGTTGTGGCATGAGTGACTGCTCAGTTAATTGAAGTGGCCTGTTCTACTCAAATGTGTGGATTTTTTCGATGCACTTTACAAGCTCTTGAATTACCTGGCATGGGAAAAGCAGGGTGTGCATTTGCTCCCATCCGTATGAGGAATGCCTTCTGCAGCAGTTTTAACAGTTCACTTCAGGAAAAAATGATCTGACGAAAAAGCCCGGGGCGTTTATCTGATTGTTCATATTAAAACAACAGCCCTGATCTTCTCATTCAGTGAGAGTTTTTAGCTGCCAAAATAAATCCATCAGCAGTGCTGCCAGTACGTGCCTGGCGAGCGGCCAAATAGCCTGTGACAGCTCCTACGCCAAGAAGAGGCCTTAATCACTGGGACGAGTGCGTTGTCACACAACTTCCCTTGTTGTTGCAAGACGTGAATTTGTGGGCTCTATCTGCACCTGGGGGGCATTCTTGTTGTGGTATTATCCCAATCCGGACCGTAGCTATTTTCTGAGGGGGGGCAAGAGTACGCTTCAAAACACGTCTTCTAAGCCATTATATAGATGCAACATTAAAGAGCTGTTTCAAACGGATGTACCCGTGTGTTTTATTTCCTGTATGAGTCCTGGCAGACAGATGTGCATAAAGGAACTAGTGACGTGCTCTTTGCGAAACCTCGGCCGGCTTTGTGGAAACGTTGAAATAATCCTGCGAGTTGCCATGACGTCTTCAGAGTGCCACCTGGCCCGTTCCAGCTGACAGACAGTAGCACTGAGGCCATGTCAACAGGTATCCTACAGGTGAGGACAGAGAAGGAAAGGCTGCTCAAGGCAGAGGTTTTCCGATGGAACAGCCCTCCATTAGAACTCACTCGCACAGAAACACACAAAGGTGCGTGCTGACTAAGAATGCGGCCACAGAGGCCGGAGAACCTGTCCAGCCAGCGGTCTTGCTGTTTTGACTACTGCCCCATTAAACGGGGACATGCGAAGGTGAAAGGTGACCGAAAGTGCAAGGAAGGTCGATGTAAGGTCATGCCAAATGTGTGGGAACACAGGTGTGTATGGAATGGGTATTTGTTTTTAATGAAAGGTCAAACCGATGGTTAAAGAAACACCCATATAATTTTTTCACGTATTTAATTGAGAATATCTTTTACATCCTTTAATTTTAACTGCCCCCCACCAAGAATAGATGTAATCTCAAACACGATTTGATTACAGAAAAGTAGTTTTTCGCAATACCCCCCTCCCACATCAAGCAAACTCCAGCGTGCTACTAAATTATGCGTAATGTGTATACGCTTTAAAATGACTGTAGATATAGGTATTACGTGTAGTGTTCCTAACAGGCTTGTTCCTTTATAAGAACGCAGGCAATTTACCACGCAGGGACTTTTGAAACCCAAATGCTCGACACAATATAATGAAGACTATGAAAAATAGACTCCCCATCACAACCAAACCGCCAGACATCCAATATCAGATAATTACAGGGAAGCAGAAGAAAGGAGGAGGTGAAACTGTAAAGTATAAACCAGGACAAAAGCATTGTAAAGGCTATTATTAAAGAAAAAAGGCCAAAGACAAACAAGCATTGACCGAGCCAATAGTTTTGCCTTTTGTATTCATAAGCATCAGAGAGCAAGCAGGACAGGCTGGGGGAGGGGGTGAGAGGAGGGCTGGGCAATGCTGAGCAAGAGGGAGAGAGAGAGAGCAAGAGAGTGCGAGAGCGATTGAAAGAGATGGCAGGGCAAAGGAGGATGCCAGTGATGATGCCAATGAGAAAGATTGGCAGCGAGGCTGAACTTTGCAGCATGCAATCAACCCAGTGAGCTATCAACTAGTGGACGCCACTCGGCTCTTCAAAGAAGGGAACCGGTTAATGTCGTCGTTCTGGCGGTGGGAAGGTAGGCCAGGTGAAATTATACTTTTGGTTGATGAGGTAATGTAAGCTTCCTATGAATTAAAACCACTCATGCGTGTGTGCTCGTGTGCTCCTTATATTATTCCCCTCCACCTTTCAGTACAACTCCAGCCATTACAGTCAATTCATAATAGCAAACTATTAGTGAAAAATAGTGACTTCAGTTGAGACCATGCCCACATTTGGGACCCCCGACCCCCCAAGCGTAAGGTGATAGAGCATGTGCGTTCATAAAGGACACAGAAAAGCAGCCCTTTCACAGAATCGAACATACATTACATGGCCACGGTAGTGGCCTTGTAGTTATGGTTAAATTGGTGTTTCCATAGGAAGA
Organism: Ambystoma mexicanum; assembly: GCF_040938575.1. NCBI lineage: Eukaryota > Metazoa > Chordata > Amphibia > Caudata > Ambystomatidae > Ambystoma > Ambystoma mexicanum. The sequence goes on along the minus strand of NC_090935.1, from coordinate 781,098,380 downwards.
GCACTTTTTGGGCGGCTTATAACTTCGCTCCCCCTGGACGAATCCTCACCAAACTTTGCAAAAAAAGTATATGGCCCACTCTGAATTATTTTGCAAAGTTTGGTGAGGATTCGTCCAGGGGGGGAAAAGTTATAGGTGGGGTCCCAAAACTTTTGTTTTTTCCCATAGACATAATGGGAAAAAACTTTGCTCACGTCTACAGCCCAAACCGCTGGACGGATTCACACCAAATTTGCAGCAGGAGCGGCGGATTGGTCCCGAAAGAGTGCTTTGCTTTATTTGGTGTAAATCCGTCCAGTAGATTTTTAAAAAATGACAAAATTGTAAGTGGACATCTGACGTGCTCTCTCATTGGATGCAGTGAAAGCGTGCAGTGTGTCTGGCTTCAGAGACGCCTGCCATCTTTGTTCCTCGCATGAGAGGCTTTGTCAGCAGGAGCGGGATCTGCCGCCTGCACAGTAAGTCAGCCCGTGTCTGTCTCCTGTTCCTCCCACCCCCGCTCATGCCCCGTGTGTCCTTCTTGTCCCCCCACCCCCACTCATGCTCCGTGTCTCCCCTGTTCCTCCAGCCCCCCGCTCACGCCATCGGCACACAAGGGCCAGTGGAGCTGGATCTGCCGCCTGCACACGAACGCTGCGTGTCTCTCTCCCTTTCCCCCCACCCCCGCTCATGCCTCGTGTGTCTCTCTCCCTCCCCCCACCCCCCACTCATGCCCCGTGTGTCTCTCTCCCCCCCACTCCCCGCTCATGCCCCGTGTGTCCCTCTCCCTCCCCCCCACCCCCACTCATGCCCCGTGTGTCTCTCTCCCCACCCACCCCCGCTCATCCCCCGTGTGTCTCTCCCCCTCCCGCCCACCCCCGCTCATGCCCTGTGTGTCTCTCCCCCTCCCGCCCAGTCCCCGCTCATGCCCCGTGTGTCTCTCTCCCTCCCCCCACCCCCGCTCATGCCCAGTGTGTCTCTCCCCCTCCCACCCACCCCCCGCTCATGCCCCATGTGTCTCTCCCCCTCCTGCCCACCCCCCGCTCATGCCCCGTGTGTCTCTCCCCCTCCCGCCCACCCCCCGCTCATGCCCCGTGTGTCTCTCCCCTTCCCGGTCATGCTCCGTGTGTCTCTCGCCCTCCCCCCACCACCGCTCATGCCCCGTGTGTCTCTCCCTCCCCCTCCCGCCCACCCCCCGCTCATGCCCTGTGTGTCTCTCCCCCTCCCGCCCACCCCCCGCTCATGCCCCGTGTGTCTCTCTCCCTCCCGCCTACCCCCGCTTATGCCCCTTGTGTCTCTCTCCCTCCCGCTCATGCCCAGTGTCTCTATCTATCCCTCCCACCCACCCCCCGCTCATTCCCCGTGTGTCTATCCCTCCCGCCGCCCACCCCACCACTCATGCCCCGTGAGTCTATCCCTCCCGCCACCCACCCCCCCGCTCATGCCCCGTGTGTCTATCCCTCCCACCGCCCACCCCCCTCATGCCCGTGTCTCTATCCCTCCCCCCGCTCATGCCCCGTGTCTCTATCCCTCCCGCCACCCACCCCCCGCTCATGCCCCGTGTCTCTATCCCTCCCGTCGCCCACCCCCCGCTCATGCCCCGTGTCTCTGTCCCTCCCGCCCCCCACCCCCGCGTGTCTATCCCTCCCGCCGCCCACCCCCCGCTCATGCCCCGTGTGTCTATCCCTCCTGCCGCCCACCACCCGCTCATGCCCCGTGTGTCTATCCCTCCCGCTGGCCACCCCCCGCTCATGCCCTGTGTGTCTATCCCTCCCGCCGCCCACCCCCCGCTCATGCCCCGTGTCTCTATCCCTCCCGTCGCCCACCCCCCGCTCATGCCCCGTGTCTCTGTCCCTCCCGCCCCCCACCCCCGCGTGTCTATCCCTCCCGCCGCCCACCCCCCGCTCATGCCCCGTGTGTCTATCCCTCCTGCCGCCCACCACCCGCTCATGCCCCGTGTGTCTATCCCTCCCGCTGGCCACCCCCCGCTCATGCCCTGTGTGTCTATCCCTCCCACCGCTCATGCCCCGTGTGTCTCTCCCCCTCCCGCCCACTACCCGCTCATGCCCCGTGTGTCTCTCTCCCTCCCGCTCATGCCCCGTGCCTCTATCCCTCCCGCCGCCCACCCCCCGCTCATGCCCCGTGTGTCTCTCCCCTCCCCCCCAACCCCGCTCATGCCCCGTGTGTCTCTCCCCTCCCCCCTACCCCCGCTCATGCTCCGTGTGTCTCTCCCCTCCCCCCAACCGCCGCTCATGCTCCGTGTGTCTCTCCCCTCCCCCCACCCCCGCTCATGCCCCGTGTGTCTCTCCCCTCCCCCCGACCCCCCGCTCATGCCCCGTGTGTCTATCCCTCACGCTGCCCACCCCCCGCTCATGCCCCGTGTCTCTATCCCTAACGCCGCCCACCCCCCGCTCATGCCCGGTGTCTCTATCCCTCCTGCCGGCCACCCCCCGCTCATGCCCCGTGTCTCTATCCCTCCCGGCGCCCACCACCCGCTCATGCCCTGTGTGTCTCTCCCCTCCCTCCCACCCCCGCTCATGCCCCGTGTGTCTATCCCTCACGCTGCCCACCCCCCGCTCATGCCCCGTGTCTCTATCCCTAATGCCGCCCACCCCCCGCTCATGCCCGGTGTCTCTATCCCTCCTGCCGCCCACCCCCCGCTCATGCCCCGTGTCTCTATCCCTCCCGGCGCCCACCACCCGCTCATGCCCCGTGTGTCTCTCCCCTCCCTCCCACCCCCGCTCATGCCCTGTGTGTCTCTCCCCGACCCCCACCCCCCGATCCCCCGCTCATGCCCCATGTGTCTATCCCTCCAGCCGCCCACCGCCTGCTCAAGCCCCGTGTGTCTATTCCTCCCACCCACCCCCCGCTCATGCCCGTGTGTCTATCCCTCCCGCCGCCCACCCCCCGCTCATGCCCCGTGTGTCTATCCCTCCCGCCGCCCAACCCCCGCTCATGCCCCGTGTCTCTATCCCTCCCCCCGCTCATGCCCCGTGTCTCTATCCCTCCCCCGCTCATGCCCCGTGTCTCTATTCCTCCCGCCGCCCACCCCCCGCTCCTGCCCTGTTTCTCTATCCCTCCCACCGCCCACCACCCACTCATGCCCCGTGTCTCTATCCCTCCCGCCGCCCACCCCCCGCTCATGGCCCATGTCTCTATCCCTCCCGCTGCCCACCCCCCGTTCATGCCCCGTGTCTCTATCCCTCCCGCCGCCCACCCCCCGCTCATGCCCCGTGTCTGTCTCCTGTTTCCCCCCACCCGCTCATGACCTGTGTCTGTCTCCTGTTTCCACCCACCCGCTCATGCCCCGTGTCTGTCTCCTGTTCCCCCCACCCGCTCATGCCCCGTCGGTACACCCCGTTTCGGCATTGCGGGTTCGGCGACGGGATGTTTTGGCGCGCCGCCTACCAGTGCATATCGCCTGCTGTTTAGGGAAACGTTCAGTACCGTGCACTGAAAATGTGAGTTTCAACTTCACCCCACACTATTTTAAAATGAAACTGTTCTAGAGCGGTTTCATTTTAAAATAGTGTGGGATGAAGTTGAAACTCGCACTTTCAGTGCACTGCACTGAACGTTTCCCTAAACAGCAGGCAATGTGCACTGGGGTGCGGCGCACAGAGCAGAATTGATCTGCCGGGCTCACGAGGTTGGGGGCTGTCCTGCTCGGAGTAGACTGCTCAGAGCAGCACAGCCCCCACCTTCGCGGGCCCGGCTGTGTACTCTGCGTGGCTGTGGTGCCTGCATGAAGAACTCGCAGGACATTTATGTGCGGCCAGTTCGGCACGAGCTGCCGCGCTGTGCCGAACCGGCTCCTGCGCCGAACCGACCGCGCCAAATAGTTCCGGGCTGAACCGGCCGCCCCAAAATTTCCTGCTCCTTGCCCCTTGTCTCCCTCCTGTTGCCCGCCAGCCCCCGCTCATGCCCCGTGTCTGTCTCCTGTACCCCCCCACCTCCCGCTCATGCCCCGTGTCTGTCTCCTGTTCCCTCCCACCCCCCCGCTCATGCCCCGTGTCTGTCTCCTGTACCCCCCCACCCCCCGCTCATGCCCCGTGTATCCGTGTCTGTCTCCTGTTCTCCCCACCCCCCGCATCACATGTGCATTTACTTTTCATGAAAACTCTGTACAAGGGATTCTTATAATGCTGACCAAAAACTGTCAAGGATCATTGGGGATAAATATCATGAGCTAATTAGTGCATTAAGCAATGCATTGATATAAATAGCATTCTATTACGAAGTTATATCCAGTATACTAAGCTACTCATGCAGAAACATAGGCAGTGTGTGCAGCATACATGATGAAGGTGCAATATTCATAATCTTGCCATGTTGAATAGTGAAATGATAACTGCTTTCTTATTAGAGTTTTGCGTACTGTGAAACATGTTATAAGTAGATAATAAAACCCACTTAATACATAATTATTACAGACAAAACACAAAGAGACAACAACACATACAAATATGAGTGTATACAGGGACAGTGAAGTAAACAAAAAAGCAGAAGTAGTAGCAGAAAGAGTTCATAACCTAACTGATTGTCTTTATGCAGAGAAATTATTGCTCTGTTTCAAAGCTGCTACTTACCATATGTATGTGTATCACATGAGGTGACTGCACCCTTTGGAAAGGAGAATGAGTACAATGTATTCAAATATGAGCATATACAGGGAAGGTAGAGTAATAAAAATAAAACTATGAGAAAGTGCTGATAACCCTAATGATTATGTTCATGCACAGAAAGGATTGCTCTCTTTCAAGCCTGTGTCTTCCACTATGTATATGTTTCATATGATGTGACTTGACCCTAAGTCTACAAATATAGTACCTTTTCAATTTTACTTGCTGACTGTTACTGAAGAAAACTATGTGGCCTAGATATGTCAGTAAACGGAAAAAAAGGGAGAGCCAGACATGTGATGTCATCAGTGATGTCATCAATGACATTTGCGATGTCATCTTTGATGTCCTGGGTGTTAGTGTTAACAGTGCACGGTGGCGCGAGTTATGGTTGCTTATCTTACCATAACTGCCGAATTTCAGGGGTTTTTCTGTTTTACTTTGAACCATAACGTCCCTTTAACAAAGTTTTTTCACTGAATTTCATAGGTTTTTAGTGGCACAACTTAACCATAACGTCCCTTTAACAAAGTTTTTTTACTGAATTATAATTATACGTCATGGCAAGTGGAATGGCCTAAAGAACGGAGGTTTAGTGACGGGGTGGACTTGCGTTCCCCGCCCCTGCTCCTCCTATCCATCCCAGCTCCTCTGCTACCCCTCCCCCCTACTTGTAACCCCAGGGTGCATCCCGTTTGGACAGGGCTCTGCTGCTTCACAGCTAGGTGTGCACGCTATACATCTCACACATGCATACATAAAGGCCGGAAGTGCAGGAGAATTGGAACACAGTCTGCCGAACGTCAGGCAATGTCATGCATGTGGCCTTCCAGCTTTTCAGAGGCAATTTTCCCATAGCAAAATCTCCTAATATCTGTATAGAATCCACAGGAATCCTGCTAGTCCTGCACCCCCTCCTCTCTCTAAAGTGCGGGAGTGGGCAGAGCTTTCAATGCTTCCTAAGGGGACTCAGGACGAACATACTCGCCCTTAGCATTACAAATCAATGGGCCTCATTCCGAGTTGGGCGGTAAGGGATACTGGGCACTGGTAAGAAGACCGGTGCCGATAATCACTTACCGGCCAATTTCGAGGTTCCTTAGCGGGCACGTCAAAGGACGTGTGGTCTGACCACACGTTCTTTAAGGGACCCGTTAAGGGACCTTGCAGCTAATAACGGGCCCACAATTAGCGGGCCCGTTATTAGCGCCTTCCCCCTTCCGATTGAGCCCTATGTGGGCTCAAATGGGAATGGCAATGGCATTTGCAAAAGGGACTTACCGGGTCCGCCTAGGTCAGAATGTCCCGGTAAGTCCCCTCTCCACCAGACCAGACCCAGAATGGGAGGCAGCCATGGCGCTAATAGCACCATTGCTACTGCCCAACTCGGAATGAGTCCCAATATGTATAGGCCAGTGGAGCCCTACGCTCAGGCCTTACGGGTGACTGCGGCACAAACTATTTTTACCCGCTCCTACCAATGCCACACTGCAGCCTGACCCTGCACAGAAATGCCCTTGCTTCCCTTCGCAGTGTGCCAGTGGAGTAACTTTGCTGAAAATGTTGGGGGGACATGACAACTGAAGAAAAGGTGCCCCAGCCAAATTAATGGGGACAAAACGGTGTGCCATGAAAGTTGGGGGGACAAGCACCCCTGTCCCCGCCTAAAATTACGGGCATGCGGTGTGCCAAAAGGCCATCCCTACCGGCCTGCGCATTCATGGAGAGCAATCATGGCTCACACTCACCAGCTGATGTTCAGTGCGCAGATCGAAGATGCAGGGGGAGATCTTGCGGGACAGTCCAGGCTGTGCCCATGAGGCACTGATGCTCATGTATATGGAGTTCCCCTGCCCATGACAAACACACATGCCTGGGAGGATTGGATTTTGAGTGTGATATCTTCCAGACACAGGGCAGGCCAAGGAGGGAGGGCACAACAGGGGACAGAAGGGCTCACGCGTCATGCTACAGGTAGTAGGTTTAAGCCGCAATATTAGCATGCACCGCCCGCTATAACATGCATCGCAACACAAGCTCTAGCAGGTTCCAAAGGTGTGGAAATAACATAAACACATGATGCAGAGACAGCAGTTTTACATAGCCAAAATGTACCGTGAGGATAACGTATTGCAAACGAGCAACTCAAAGGGGCCTGACCCTATTAGCTGGAAGGATATCCCACAAAAAGCACACACAATGGAGGCATCTGCATTAGTAGTGTCTGGGGGTGAGTTGTCTTCTGTCCCAACCACACAGGGAATGGGGAGTGGAGTGGGAAGCCACCAGCCCTAGATATACAGACAGTGTGGGAGGGACCGATTATGGAGGAAAATATTGTATTGCCAAAGCAAGCAGTGATATTAAGAAGTGAGACACATATGATAGCTCTTTACATTCAGTCTTCTGTGGCCCGGATTCTTCTCAACACTTAGGGCCTGATTCACAGAAGCGTTTTATAATGGTGCAATCCCACAGGAAAATGTTCTGTGAATCAGGCCCATAAACGTTTCAATTCATTCTGGCGGTTCCAGTATCCCACCCTCCTTCTTCTCTTAGCCCAAGGTAAAGACACTCAAAGACGCAAGTCTCTGCCAAGGCTGCACAACACAATGCGAGGATTGGGCCATCTAATCACACACAGAGGGGGGTAACACTGTGAGGATTGGGCTATCTAGTCGCACACAGAGGGGGGTAACACAGTGCTAAGCAAAAGACAGAATACGGATGTGATAACGTTTCCTTTCCTCCATCTCCATAAACACAGGGATGACACCCTTTCTTTGCCAGTTTAGATTGGCAGGCTCCATGTTAGTTTCACTTAGCCGCACTATACTCTCAATACCTTGCTCGATATTTTGCTGGCTTCAATAGTGGTTGGCATTTAATAGCAGGGTGCGAATGTGCCACCATATGCCACTTGCATTGCGTCCTGCTTGTTATGCGGCATTCCTTGCAAAATTGCAAGAAGACAGAGCCTGTCGGGCGGAGAGGGGGCTTTGGGGGTAGGCGGTTTTGGGGGACCCTGCACCACAAACACTGGCGGGAAATATACAGTATACAAGTACATTTTTAGATAGAGGTTTGTGCCGGTTTCTTTCTGCTAATATTTGCGACTACATTGTAAACAGGGCCTGGAGGTGGAGGGATCCTTCCACTTCAAATACATAGAAGGCAGAGCATGGCTATTGGCTAGAGTTGAGGGCTCTCTCTTTCCGTCTTCGACAAACAGAAGCCCAGCAGAAGAGGAGTCCTGTACCAAAGAGCCCAAACTCTTCTTCCCCACACTCAGACGGACTACTTACTCTGGTGGCTCTGCATGGACCATGTAAACAGATTCCTTCCAATGACCTGGCCTAGAGAGATGCATTGGGAGAGCCAAGCCAGACCCTTCAGCAACACAGAGCACGAGTGCGAGTGTGTGTGTGACAGTGGGCGTGGCTGGGATTCCACACATGGGCTCAATGGGTCTGTGCTCTGGGGGACCCCGACATCAGGACTCGGCCCAATTCCCACATACTGATAACAGAACACTTCAGCCTCCGGAGAGCACAGGCAGGCATCATCCGCCTCAAGAAGGGGTGAACTGGGAATCAAAAGAGGCCTTGGAAATTATTTTCAAAGTGGCCCCATATTACACATTTTCGACAAACCCGACCCTTTTCCTATGAGAACATTTGGAAAAAAAAATGGGTTAGCACACAAAAAAGGTCCAGGGTGAAAACCCCTACCAGGAGATCTAACGAGTTCCCTATAGGCCAGTCACCCCTGGCCTCATGTGACCCCAGTTCACCTAATAACCTGGGCGCAGCCATAAGTTGCTCCGAGCTTTCCCTTCCTCTGAGCCCTCTTTTTGTGCCGTGCTATTTTACTGCCAATGCGGAAGGGCCATCATATATTGTCCCATCCGCAAACGACTTCTGAGCACTTAGAGCTTTGCCAGTCTGCCTTAATGTTTAGGGCATCGGCATTCGATATCCACATTCAATGCATCTAAAGCCGTTGGGTATCAGGTGAGATCTTATCATTGTTGCAGTTTGGCCTGAATATCTGCACGACGGTGCGCTGGTTGGTTGGGGGTTCACACTAAATTACTCTACATTATCTGTGGGCTAATTTCCACATGTAACTGCATTACCAGAAAAGCAACCACAGTGTGGTGGGAGTTGTATATTAACGGGGGATGAGGCCCACGGGCCCAACGAAACCTACATCTTGGGGAAGGGGGGCTAACTGGGTTGTCTGGCATGAGGCCCAAATATCATTTGTTAGCAGCCCAACATTACACATAGGCGCACACGCAATTACACAGTCATTCACTTAAACATCCCATTTACACACTCACTCATTTAAATGTGCACCTAGCCCCCATACAACATAGACTCATTCCCACACACTCACTCATTCACACATACATTAAAAACACACTCCTTGCACACATCCATACCTTATGAGATACACCTGAACACCCATTAACACTGCTACTTTCAGAAAAGCCTTCTCTCACGTCTGGAAGAATTGATAAGGTAGTTATATATTCGCTCACATCTGTGTGTATTTAATTTTTGTTAGCCAGCGAGGTGAGGGAAGCCTTTCTTGAAGCTAGCAGATTTAGGGGTAGATTAATGGAATTTCTTGCGCAGAAAATAGGCTACTTGCGGCCAATCTGCGTGCGCAACTTCATGGAATCGAATGCGGAGCACTTTTCCTGAACTTGCATGGATTTTGCGCTGGCCTGGCACACCTATGAAAGCCGTCAAGGGCCTTGTGCAGGACGCCGAGCAGAGGGTGGGAGATGCCTGCGCTGAGGGCTGGCAAGGGGGCAGTACACCAGAAATTGGGAATAATTTGCGAAGAAATGGGCTTTCCGAAGGACAGCCTGCATGCAGTCACGCGCATGCCCACTATTCTGCAGCGAGATGTATTCATTGAACCGATCACACAACGTCTCGGCTGGTAAATGCCCACGTAAGTCCTTCATAGGATTTGCCAACCGAAGGCTGCCATAAGTACACTTGCGTGTAGAATTTTCAGCATGCAGGTGGGATCGCATGTTGGATTTCGGGGTGCATGTACTCAATCGGGGTTCCGATGTAATGCAGGGGTGCACGTAAACTGTGTAGTGGGATGCAGACACTTTTATGTGGGTTTGCATGCACATTTCCTGAGTTATTGCTGAGTTACACATTTTCATATGCATGTTGTCTGGGTGCCTGATACGGTTACAGGGGACCCCGAGCAGACTCCCCGATTCTAACGCCTGCATATGGGGACCCCACGCACTGTTTGAAGAGTGCGTGTATTCGCGTCCTGGGAACGCACAAAGGTAGCTGATCAGGCATTTTCCAGCTTTGCGTGTGGGTGTGTCGGGGACGTTCCAGCGATGACTTGCGAATACGGTTACTTTGCACAAATAATTCAGTGAATATGCGCGGTGCGCAGATTTACTTAATCATGCAGGCTCCCACACTGGCCTTATCGACATGGGGCCCTTGCATGATTTCTGCCTGAAATTCCATGAATCAGCCCCTTAAAATGTTGCTGTGTTTGTGTGCAAAGACATTTATCTGCACAAACACAGTGGGCTTCATTACGAGTCTGGCGGTAACCTTGCCTGAAATTCCGGCACGTTACCGCCGGACTCGTATTACCATTCCGCCTCCTTGATTCCCGGAATTACCCGTGCATTACGACCCCAGTGACCCGGGAATTCCGGAGACGGAATTCGGTGAATCCCCATTCCCATTGAGTCCCAGGGGACTCAATGGGAATGGGGAAGTGGAAATACCGGCACCATCTCGTAATGGTGCCGGTGTTTCCACGTCCGCCTGCTGGCGGGTGGTGTTAAACCCGCCAGGTGAGACCTGGCGGGAATGACACCTCCCCCTGTAGGACTCGAGATCACCCGGTATGGAAACACCGTTGGCGGCGGGTTTACCGCCACCGTTATTTCCATACAGGGTGACTCGTAATGAGGCCCAGTAACACTTTAAAGCCGCGGTTTCAGAAAAGGCTTCTCTTTGACTAACAAAAATTATTTCACGCAACACTGTTGAGCTAAATGGGCTTCAGCCCCTCACCTTAGCTCACATTTTGGGAGTCGGGGCATTGGGGGGGCTGAAGCCATATTAGCTCAATGATGTTGCGTGCCTGACGGGGATGGCCTTACCTGCATGAAGACTGGTGAGGTTTCATAACGGCAGCCGGGTTCAGTGTAAACTGGGTGTTCCCTAGTAGACCATGGCCTTGCATTTCCCAGGGAGATTATCTCACTCGTGAAGCACTGTGCTGGTCCAGCTGATAGCCACCTAGTGCAGGGTGGAGCAGTGCTAGTTGAGGAGACAGGGCGGGAGGGCAATGACTAGTGCAGCACAGCTTTGTGATTGCTGGTGATTTATTTTAAAACATCCCTCTGTTAGCTATTGGCTTATGAGAGCAGCAGGGATGTCTGGCAGGCCCAGAGCGCCCACCTCCTGTCAGAAGGACTCGAACCCTTGTATTTACAGAGTGTCATGTCAGCCAACTACCAGTCCGAAACTACCAGGCCCTCAGCTCCTGGAGAAAGGAGCCTGGTGTATCTATCGGAGTAACTTGAGATAACCAGACACTTCGATGTAAGGGGTCGAGGCCAAGAAGGCTAGGAGTCCCCTCTAGGAGTAACACTCCATGAGCCATCACTTGACAGTCAGTGGAGCTCCACTGCATGTTCATACTAATGCTTGCCAGAACACTGCATTTCCCTTTCAGTTGGTGTTTCCATCTCTTCCAGGACACAATGGAACCCACCGCACGACTCAGGATTGGGTGTTGGTTTTTCATTGTATGTGCTAAGTGCCGCTCCATGGCACCATGTTGTAAAGCCTTAACTTCAGAGTGAAGACATTTGAGATCTACTGCACGAAAATAGTGCAGCCTTTCACCAATGTGAGCTTTCATTTCCACAGCTTCTGCATTCCATGATACTCTGGAGAATTGATAAAAGGCATTTCCAAGTGGCATAGCAATGCAGAGTCAGGGTCAGACTGGACCATAACATTGTCTCTGGCACCAATTCAAAAGTGGGCTACAGTTGCAAATGGCTATTCATTCCTTTTGTGAGACTGTTTGAATAGTAGTGTCTTAGAAAAAGATTGGTGCCCCCACATAGAGTCAACTTTGGGGGCACGTACACTGATAGATGAGGAACTGATCTTGACGCCAGTGAAATGGGTATGCAAGGCATCAGTGAGCAAAATAACCAAGATTATAGAGAGGCTGCACAATTCCCGGGCAGCTGGCCCAGATGGCACCTGTAATAGTCTGCTCAATTTCTCACCAGACATGTGGGCCTAAGCATTACATATTCTCTTTGTGCATATTGGTGAATGTGGTACCCTACCAGAATTTTGGAGGGAGAGCCACATTCTCCCGGTGCACAATAAGGGCTCATGGTCGGAACCCTCTAACTATAGAATGTTGGCAATGTTAGATATATCTGAGAAGATATTCGTAAAGGTATTATTGATAAAACTGCATCAGTGGATCAAGGAAAATAGTATCCCCCCCCCCCCCATAATCAGATTGGATTTAGAGCTACCTCAAGCAAGACACATAATTTATTGATTCTGGTTTCTGCGGTTGACTATGCTTGGACTAGACTAACACCTCTCTCTATGCCGCTTACACCGACTTCAGCACCACATCCGATACAGTTATGCAGAATAGGCTGTAGAGGAAATAAGTGGGATGGAATATCCCACAAGGCTGAAAATCTGTACAAGTAGAGGGGTCAAACAGGGATGTATCGTGGCAGCTACACTCTTTAACCTGTACCTGGCTGATCTGGTTATCGTCTTTGATAGTATACATCACTACCCCATCAAAGTGGGGACACAAAGAATCATCTGGTTAGGCTATGCAGATGATCTAATTCTCCTTGATCACACCCCTAAGAGCCTGCAAACCATATTAGACGCTTTGGGTACATATGCAAAAACAATGGCCTACACGTTAATATAAAAAAAGTAAGATTATGGTGTTCACAATTAAAAAGAAAGCAACTAATACATTGGTGTAGATTGATGGTGATGTTGTGGAACATGTAAAGCACTATCAATATATAGGAGTTGTTGTCCCTGATAAGCTCAAATGGCACATACACTGGGAAGAAACAAAAAACAAATGTACAAACATAGTAAATGCAATTAGCGCATTATCAGTAGAAATGGAGGCTGCTCATTAGAGATGATTTTACTCTTATATAACACAAAGGTTGCATCAGTCTTGATGTATGGGTTGAGGTGTGGGGTCAAAATCTGTGTGGTGAAATGAGGAAATTTGAAACAAAAACCTTTCGGAAATTATTCAGAATGCCAAACACAGTATCAGTTGAGTATATGGAATTGGAATTTGACTTGAAGTGTGGTCTGGCAGCCTTCACATTCAGAGTGGCCATGTGTTACTAAAGATTGTTACATCTGGGGCATGCAACAGTTATGGTTAGTTATTGTCAGGCTTTCGTCAAATTAGATCGATGCGAAAACAGAGATACCCTGGCAAAGATATTGAGCATACATACTAAATGGGTTGAAGGGTATAGGCAGACAAATAGTGGCACACAGTGTAGGTCGCTTAAACAGAAACTCAACACCTATGGTACTGAGAATTATTTGATCCGATTATCAATTAATGTAAATAGTGGACATATGTACAATATAGAATGCTCCATGTTTCCAAACCGTACTACATCTCGGCATACCCAAACAGTTTGGTCATTAGACAATATGTACTACTCACATTTAATATTAGTGAAGTGTCGGAGAGTAAAGGCGCAAATATTGGTATTGTTAGATCTGATCGCATGTGTCGTTTGTGTGGAGAAAATGTATTGGAAACACTAGAGCACATATTGGTTGATTGCACAAGTCTAAACAAGATCAGATCCAATTATATGAAAGCAAACAACAATGCAATTGACTGTGATGACAGTTCACTCGTATAGACCAGATTCATGGAAGGACATGACATACGTTTTATATATTTTATTGTGATATTTTATTTGAAGTGTAGTGAACTTTTATATGACCTATCCAAGGGGATTTTAGACTGATCAGATTGTAATCATGTGTTTTTATAAATATACTAAATTGCTGTTTATATTTTAGAGCTAATTCCTAGCTCTGGGTAATGTATTGGAATTTTGAATTTGAAAGGTGGAAGTGTCCGAATTGGAAAAATTGGGACATTTTGTGTGTTCATATATATATGTTGTCTGTAATGCATATACAAAGCTGTTTTGGCTATTTGTATATAAAATAAATAAATAGTACCAACGTATAAAAAAAGGTGATGCAAATTGTGCATTTTAAATAATATTTATTCATCAACACTGGTCAGAACAATTAGCCGCATAGGGAAGTAACTCATCAGACTGGCCCACAATGGGCAAAAAAGTTGTCCACTTTCGCCCCAAAAACTGGCCCATTTTGTGCTTTTGGTTCAGCAATCGGGCTATTGCCCTATGTGCTCGCGCGAACGTGTGCAGCACAGTATCGAGGGCCACTAAAAGATGCAAAATAGCACCCTAAAGATCTGCATAACTGATTCCACCAGCCGCACTGACCCAGTGTGACAGAAAGCGATCTGCGAGGGCTCAATCCTGAATTTTAATTTTTGTCATGCAAATTGAAGCTGCATTCTATGCAGGAAGCTAAACACACACCTTCTGTTATATGCTCTTTTGCTGAAAAGCTACTGTGAGTGTTTATACCGGTACAGTAGCCCCTACCTGCAAGGCTAAAAACCTCGGGGTCATCTTCGACTCCACACTCTCCTTCTCTCCTCATATATCTGACGTCTCTAAGAAGTCACACTACCAGCTGCACCTCCTCAGAGGTATTCTTCCCTTCCTCTCCTTCCCCCAGAAGCTCACTGTCTCTCGAGCCCTGGTTCTCTCAAGGCTGGACTACTGTAACAGCCTCTATCTTAATCTGCCTGCCTCCACTCTCCGCCCTCTGCAACTTATCCAGAACAGAACTGCGAGACTTGTCCTTGGCCTCAAGCCCAGGGACCGTATCTCTCCAGGACTGAAATCTCTTCACTGGCTCCCAGTGGCTGCGAGGATTAAGTTCAAAACCCTCTGCATTGTCCAAAAGGCCTTCTGGGGCCTGGGACCTAAATACCTCCAACTCTCTCTTCCTAAATATCTTCCTTCACGAGCCCTTCGCTCATCCGTCTCCAACTCCCTCATGGTCAGCCGCTTCTCGAAGCAACGAGCTGGGGGTAGATCTCTCTCCGCAGCAGGGGCCTCCCTCTGGAACAGCCTTCCTGCCTCCCTGAAACTTGAGGAGAACCATCTCCGGTTCCGGAAGCACCTCAAAACCTTCCTCTTCGCTTCTGCCTTCTCTCTCCCTCTCCCCTGCTAATCCTGCTTAACTCCCCACTGAATTCAGCACTAAACCTGCATCTGGGCCACTCTCAGCAACCTCGGTCCAGGGCCCAGCCACTCTCCACTTGCACTGCCTCCCTGGCTCCCCCTGCACTGTGGGACTGTCACTGTATCCCTACAGCCCCTTTCCCAGCACTTGCTCTGCACTTACCTCGCACTTGCCACCAGCTGGCCCTTTTTATTTATTATTTATTATTTTTTTACGCTACTTACCTTGTACTGCACTTCCCCCCCACCTCCTCCCCCCTGCACTTCCTCCTTTTTCCCCTTACCTCTGCACTTGCGCGATCTGAATGACACCTGGCCTAGTAGGATCGTTTGTCTGTTTTCCCCTTGTTTCCCTCCCTCCCTGCCTCGTCGCGCCTTGAAACACTTGTGTATAGGCGCGTTACAAATACCATATCATATCATATCATATCATACTGCTTTCAGACCATGTGAGTGTGTAACATGATCACTGGCACACATGTACCGGGCACATGCATAGTTCTACTGTGCACATTCAAAACATTCCCAGCAGCTGAAATGTGAATTGACCACCTTTCAGAGTCAAGTATCGTGTGCTTGAAATGTGCACATGCAACAGCTGAGTAGCAGCCTCTCATGTCAGATTCCTTGTAAGAGCTCTACTGGTGCTAAACAACACAATCATATGTCTATAGATGCCACTTACCTTCTTAAATGAATTTTACAAGCTTAGAGAAAGTATGGTATGGAATTTCAAACAGGGGGCTCACATTAAATTCATCCTTTCAGCACTGGGGTGACACTTTTAAAAGTGATCCGGTAGAAACTCATTTGTAGATGCCACATGTGCTGCAAAATGTGTAGCAGTGAACACGTTGGAGGAGCATTCCTGCCTGCATGAGCTATGCTAAAGTTGGCACTGGCCTTATTTTGGAATAAAAACAGGAATGCATTTCAGGGAAAGACTTACATTGTTAAATGTTAACTTCATGAAAATGGTGGCACGGCAACTGTCTCTTTTAAAAGTTATGGACAGTGCTAAAGTGAAGATAACACGACATATTTTTAAAAAGATAGATATTGTAATTAATGAAGGGATTACATGAAATAGCCCAAACTGAATGTTCTCATAACACACGTATTCCCCCTGCGCTGGTTTTCCACTTGGCCTAGATATGAAAGAGACATTCGCTGCAGGCTTCTGCCTTTCAAGATGTTCCCACAACACATGGGTCCAGTAACAAGCAGTAAAGCAATTGCTCTCTTGGTAAGAGAACACCACCTCTGTCAGGCTCGTCCCCTGGGGTCAGTCCACTACACACAGATGCTCCTGGGACCCACAAAGGACACACCTACGCACCAGCACACATGGAATAAGCTTGTAACAGACTGGGGGCAGGGGAGACCCATGAACCAGAGCTCCCAGCACACCCTGCATGATCCTGGTGGCCATAACGACAGCAAGGCTATTCAATCCACTCTGCAACCTGAGATCCGTGCTTCGAGTTGCTTTCCATCACTACCCTTACCTCAACCTCAGAGGTCTCTGCCTGCTTCATCCACCATTTGCCGACCTCACCACAGTCCTGTTTTCTCCACTCCGGTGAAGAACCTTCAAAGAAGAAAAGTGCAAACAGTGATCTTACCTCCTCACGCGCTCCTGTTTCCTCCGCTTCAGAGTTCTGAACCATGTACTGCGCCCTCACCAACCCTCACGGGCCATGCGCAGCTACAGGAGCTTTCCAAGGGGCACATTCCAAGCCGATCGTGTCCTAAGGCACATACGAACTACCTCACCGGCCGGCTTCCCAAACCGCTCGCCCTCCACGCTACACTTCACATAATATTCTACAAGGTGCAGAAACCTGCATTCCATGATCGGCGTCTGCACTCCTGCGCCCACACAGACGGAACTGACTTAGCTGATCAGATCAGATACTCCAGAAGCGCCGGCATCCTCGTCCTCCCCTACACATACCTGCAAGAGACGATCAAGGAAACAGACATTAGTAAAAAAGCCAATGAAGTAACTGGACCTACAAGGAACATTAAGCGAACATTGTTAGCAGTTATCAAAGCCAGTCAAGTAACTGTGGGATACATGAAGAACCACAGCTTTTCCCCGAAGCCAACATGATGTAGCCGGTCTACGTTCATTGCATCCAGTACTTAACAACTGTTTGAAGGAGCACGTGGGGAAACACAGGGAAGGGATCGCAGGGGGGTGGCACAGAGGAGTAAGTGTACAAGATCAACTTCAGTGGAAGGGCAAGAGAAGGAACACAAATATATCCCCATTCCCTTCAATGGGCCTTCCGGGTGTGTGTGCTAATTAGACCACAGGAGACCCGGTGGAAGACGTGGTGGGACTTCAGCTCTACTGTTGGCTCCAGAAGGTAAAGCAGGCATGACACCCTCTCCTAGGTGGATAGACTGGCTTCCCCAGGGGTAGGGGTAGTAACAGACACTTCAGGGGAAGGTGCCAGACAAAGAGGAATACTTCAAATGGAATAAGTCTGGACACCCTTTGATTTAGACCAGACAGGGGAGAGAGGAGGACTAGGGAATTCCAGAGGCCATCTTGGTTTTTACTCTCCATCATTTCCTTCTTACACAGCCTCTCCAACTTCCTGCAAATCAAGATATGACACAACAGAGGAGGGAAACCCTGTAACAGAGATATGGAATAGCTTTTAACAAGAGACTTGAAAAGGACGAATCCCCTGTTAATATTTAAGTATATATTTGACTAAATATGGCGGTGAATCCCCCCATTTAGGAAACCATCTTTTAGAATCACCTTTAAAGATTGCAGTTGGCCGTGCAAGAAGCTTTGACGTTTTTTTGCTTTGGCTTTGGAATGCCTTTCTCAGGACCCTGAGTTTTTGTCCTCATTTGCCTTTGTATCAAAAGGCACTTAAAACTCACCTCTTTAACCTGCACAAAGAGGCAATTTAGTTTGCTACGCTTGTTTCCACCTGCTCATTATAAACACATAGATCAAATTGAATATGCAGTACACCTTTAAATCTATATGATTGTGAAATATTTTTACAGACAAACAACTCTGGTATATATTCACAATTATAATACATCATGTCAGAAAACCATCAGTCCATAACAGACACGCAACTTTGACATTTCCTGTCAAAACTCTAATATCTCAAATTGCCCCATGTCAGATAATATTTGTAGTGCATCCAGTCATGCTTTTTACTATTTGTGTTCTTGTACTTGCAGATCTGCTATTCAATTTTAAATGCAGTCTATAGGTACCAGAATGCAAAGGTAAAACATGGGCCGGGATGAGTTACTCACAACCAGCATTGGACTGCTTGAGATCTCTGTAGGCTACATTTTGAAATGGAAATACCATGGCTGTGGTAAGCAAATCCACCATCCCGCACTCCCGCTCTTATCTTTGACCAAAAGCATTTTAATTTAAAACCCTGTGGATTTAATTTGGTTTTGCACTAGCCGCATCGTGGCCGATTCCAAGGTGGATCCTTTCTCTTCCCACTCCTCCCTGGTTCCCTCCTGCCTCCCAGCATGCCCGATTCTGATTGGGCCTGCTGCCCACTGTTGTCGAACCGCGGGGTGTGTAGTCAAACCGGCGAGCAGCGCTGCTCACTTTCCACCTGCAACAGGCTGTGTTAAGAAAATGCACCACCTGCACTCCCGCTCTTATTTTGACCAAAAGCATTTTAATTTGAAACCTTGTGCATTTCATTTAGTTTTGCACCAGCCGCATCTCAGCCAATTCCAAGGCCGATCCCTTCTCTTCCCTGTCCTTCTTGGTTCCCTCCCACCTCCCACACCATCACCGATTTCTGAGTGGGCCTGCCCGCCTCTTATTGAATACTGCTGGGTAGCCCCCTGCCCTGGCCGTCCCTCTGGTGAAGGGCCCTGAGGCAAAGGGCAGCTACTACAGAAGCAGCTCCAGACCATGATGGCCTGTGTTAGTCTGTGAGACCTGCAGGTTTTGTTCGTCAACCATATCTTGCATTTAGCCAGAATGTGATAGCCAAATCCCGAATTTATCAAGATTGTGATAGTCAGCCATATCTCATCAGCCATATCTCGCATTTAGACCGATTGGGTTAGTCAGCCATATTTTGCATGTAGACTGATTCTGTTGGTCAGCCATATCTCTTGTTTAGCCTGTTAAGACTGGAGGGGGTATCTGTACTTCTGCCCCCTATATGGTAGGGTAAAGGCACAGAAAAACCCCAGCAAGGTTCTCAATTTGGTAAAACATGGCGGGCAGCAAGGCTAAAGCTTTCAGGAGATGATACAGGCAGGTTCTTAAGTACAGTGTTTCCCCAAAGCCCCCACAAAGGAATATCCACACACTGTGTTAGATGACAACACAGCTTCTTTATATAAAATAAGGTTTGCTATTGTTACCAACAGTATATACATATATATATATACTAACTCTTTGTACATGGAATACATATTCAGAGAATGGTAAATAGATACACTCTATGTGGTACAACACCCTACTTAAATGCAGACAGTTTAAAATGGCAGGTGAATTCCTAAATAAGGAGGAACCAGCATAGAATAGGAAAGAAAGGCAGGTTAGTTATGAACAGTGACAGAATGCTTTCTTTACACTAGACAAGTATTTCTGAGTTAGGATCCCCCCCACCTGGGCAACCTGTAATAGACAAGTTAGGGAGTAACTTATCTTGAGTCAAATATTTGTCATTAACTTTGTTCTTTCTTTTAAAAGGTTCTACCACCCCCAATGTACCTGAGAGGCCACAGGAGAATAGGATCCAAGATGAGTCGGGGACCCCTGAATGACTCCTGAGGCTAGAAGATGCTCGACCTCCTTACAGTACCTTTGGTGCCTTGGCAGTTTAAGTGGCAGAGTTTCTTGGCTTTACTCATTTATTCCCTCTGGGGATGGACCCCTTTGGAAGAAGGAGCCACTGGGATGCTGAGTCCAAGAATAAAAAGGAACCAAAGTCTTTCGGAATGGCAGCAGATTGGTTCTTTGTGGTGCTCTCATTTGGTCGCCGATTTCTCCGACTGTACAAGTCCTGTGAAGAAGAAACTTGCTGTGATCCCCTTAAAGGCTTGGTGGATGGGGAGAACATCTCTGTGACCCTTCAATGACTTCTGGCAGCGACGGGTGCGTGGGTCACTTTTGCTGTCTGGTTTCGGAATATCGCGTTTTTTCTACTTTTGGTTCTTTGGTGCTGCAGCCACAGCACAGACCCTGGACGTCTTCTGGTGACCTGGACTCGACCACTGGAGTGGACCACAGACCCTCGCTAAGTATGGACATTTGGCAGGACTTTGATAGCTCCTGGTGCCAGGAAACCCACCGGCAGTCCTTCCACAGCACCCAACGACTCTGGGCTCTCTCTGGCGGGAAAAAGTGGCCAGTAGTGAATGCAAGGATGTCCTTTCAAATGTTCTTACGCAGTTTGGAACTTTTGCAACTCCGGGTGTCCAGCACAGCCATGCCGGGGTACCCCCTCTTCTGGATGGTAGACAGCGAAGGCTTCCAGCGGTCACAAAACGCACCTCCGGACCCTGGGCGACACCAATGGACTTCTCTGGCTCCAGATGTCTGGCACTCCTCTTCTGGACTTCGAAGAACCCTTCTCAGGATCGCAGGCACACAGGAATGGCTTCTAGGATACTTTGATGAAGAGTAGCAGCTTTGCACGATGGTCCCCCATAGCTCGGCAAGAGGTCTCCTTTGCAGGTCCTCTCTGGATCAGTTCATCGGAGATTCTTCCAGCTGGGCTTCAAGAAGCTGCTTCTTCTTGCTAAGCTTCGACTTCTGCTACTGTACAAATTGGTAAATGAGAGTTCCCCAGATATACACATCTGTCCCTCATTCACTCTGCCTGAGCCAGGCTCAGTCAGCCAACCACACAGTAGGGCATTCATGCAGGCAGGTAGCCAATCAGGATCACAGGCATTCAGGTCATTCACTCCACCCAGACACAAATAACAAAGGAATATGGATTTGGACAAGTATCCAGCCTTTCAGCACACTAAACTGCATTCATGTCAGTTTCAGGCAGGTCTGTCATTCATTGTGTCACACACCCATAAACCAGTTACACACAACAGAGAGTGTGAGTTCGCTTCAGACTCCATTCTCACAGGTCCCACCGCTAGGTTGTATCCACAACACACGACATCTGGGAAGGCTCCAGTCAGACTGACGGTAGGCAGCCCCAGAGCCATATATGGTATTTCCATCCAACAGCCATGCAGGCGGAAAGGGACAGAGCCAGGGCTTCCCGAGACTTTGGGAAACAAGATAGAAACCAAGAGATCACAGGGACCATCTTGCCATCTGTCAGGAATCAACTGATTCATATAGCAGGTCCTGGGTATTCCAAAATGGAGGATACTCAGAGCCATTGTCCAGTCAGCATGCAGCTGCCACAAGCCCATACCCTGCTTTGTGGTCAACATACAGGTACCCATAAACACACACAAGGGATACAAGGGTGTACTCCCACCCATGGGTGCCACAAGAGTATCCCATGGGTGATGTTCACCAAAAGATAAGAATGAACAGCTGCACTGCCAAAGGTCCAGGCGGGACCTCAGTGGCAGAAAACATAGAGAAAACACACACACAGAAGGAGGCCCTGTTCCTCCATAAGGCATTTCCAGCAACACATACACCCCCCCAGACTGATGTTATGGCAACTGATCTCCCACAAGATTGTTACCCTCATCCAGACAGTCAACATACCTTCTGGAAAGGCCATCTGCATTATCATGACTCTCTCCTGGCCTATGTTCAATGGTGAAGTCTGGATTCAACCACTGGAGTGGACCTCAGACTCTCACCAAGTCTGGACCATCGGGACAACTTCGATAGCTTCTGGATGAAGGAAAGCCACTGGCAGACCTTCCACAGCACCCAATGACTCTGGGCTCTCTCTGGGGGAAACGTGGCAGTTTGGAACTTTCGCAGCTCCGGGTGTCCAGCAGCACTATTCCAAGGATACCCCCTCTTGTGGACGGCAGACAGCAATGGCTTCCAGCAGTCACAAAATGGACCTCCGGACCCTTGGTGACACTTGAGATGTCCAGAACTACTCTTCTGGACTTCAAAGACCCCTTCTCCGCATGGCAGGCACACAAGACTGGCTTCCAGGATAATTCGATGAGGAGTAACAGGTTTGCACGATGGTCCCCCGTAGCTCGGGGAGAGGTCTTCTTTGCAGGTCGTCTCTGGATCGACAGCTTTCGGATTGTTGAAGAAATGCAGCAGCAGACTTCTATTCCAGCTTTGCTTCAAGGTGCAGCTTCTTCTTGCTAAGCTTCAACTTCAGATACTGAACAAATTGGTAAACTAGAGGTCCCCAGATATACATATCTTTCCCTCATTCACTCTGCCTAAGCCATAATCATTCGGCCAATTGCATAGTAGGGCATTCATGCAGGAAGGCAGCCAATCAGGCTACAGGCATTCAGGCCATTCACTCCACCGAGACACCCATAACAAAGGAATGTGAATTGGGACAAGTATCCAGCCTTTCAGCACACTACAATGCATTAATGTCAGTTTCAGTCAAGGCTGTCTCATTCATTGTGTCACACACACAGAAACCAGGCACCCACAGCAGAGAATGTGAGTTTGTTTCGGATTCCATTCACACAGGTCCCACCCATAGGGTGAATCCACAAAACACAACACCTGGGAAGGCTGGGAAGGCTCCATTCAGTCTGAGAGGAGCCAGCCCCAGAACCATGTATGGTATTTCCACCCGGCAGCCATTCAGGAGGGAGGAGCAGAGTCAGAGCTTCTCAGGACTTTGGGAAACAAGGTAAAAGACAATAGACCCCAAGATGTAAAAGTATATTTCACATAATACCATCTGATAAAATACCTTGGCCTATGCGCATTTGCATCTTACTGTAAATCGCATTTGAATTAACTTGAAAACAGGCTGACTATGTCGCCATCTTAAGTTATCCACCATTTTGATTAACTCCTGTTTTCTGTCCAATGCTAGTATTTGCAACTGATCTCAACGAATTAGAAAAATGAGTCTTAACACCTTTAGGATGTTCTTTGTTTGCAAAAAGGAGCAAACTGAATGTTGATTCTATTAGACCTTCTGCAGGATATTCTGACGATGATACATGGTCTTCGAATGATGCAAATGCTTCAGTAATGCTCTTCGCTTGGGCAAACAGAGGGTTTTTAAAAGTATATTTTGCATAATATCATTCAGGCTGGAGGAGCAGAGTCAGAGCTTCTCAAGACTTTGGGAAACAAGGTAAAAAGCAATAGACACCAAGATGTAAAAGTATATTTCGCATAACACCATCTGATAAAGTACCTTGGCCTAAGCGCATTCGCATCTTACTGTAAACCGCATTTGAATGAACCTGAAAACAGGCTGATTACGCCGCCATCTTAAGTTATCCACCATTTTGATTAACTCCTGTTTCTGTCCCATGCTAGGATTTGTGTTTTCGGCTCAAGCAGAGCAAAATGAACTTCAAACTATGTCAACGTAGACAAGCATGTTGAAGCTGCTAAAGTGGATTGTTTGTCCTGCACTAAGAAACCTTGGAGCTAAACAAGAGCCAAATTTAAACAGTAATCTAGAGACCATCTGTATCAATAGTGTCTTCCCGGCTTAAACAGCAAAACAGAATGTTGAATAGCTGAATATGTACTTTTGCAGAAATCTTTGTTTTCGCTCCTTGAAACTAAGCTGACTTCAAACTCAAGAACAAACGATAGACAAACATGAATGATAAAAGCAAAGAATGTTTCCATTTTGTCTTATGTACAGAAAAACATGTCTAGTGTTTGAGGAAAACATTGAACAATGTATATTAGTTTGACTCTGTAGTTATGTGAACTGGCTACGAACCCTAGTAAATGTGTAACACGAAGAGGGGCTGGAGGATGTGTCCGGGATTATGAGAAAAGGTATAAATACTGATGTTTTTGGGATGTCCAGCACTCTCTCATCTCACGGTGTCCGCTACCACACATTGCAAGGTGTTGAGAGACCAGACAGCTGTTCTGCATAGAAATAAAAGTGTACTTGTACCATTGTACTCATGATTGGCATATTTCTATTTAGTGGTATTAAGCCTCGATATTTCTTTAATCTCACAGATGGCGCCCAAATAGGGACCCTCAGGATTGATATCACATCGCTAAGACAGAGACAAGGCTGCCGGACTGGGATCAGAGAGTGATGGGGGCACCTGCAAAGTGAGATGCAATTCCTCCGCAGTACTGCACAACCCGATCCTTGGACGGTGAGCAGCATTTAGTGAGACATCACGACGAGGGTCCCATATCGAGGCCTGTTTTGAGAAAAGGCCAGCCACGGCGATTTTTAATCCGATCAGACCCCTTTTGTTTGAAATCAGGTGAGTCGTACTCCGATTCCTAAGAATCCTGATATTGATGCAGTTTTGGATTTGCAAATACAAACGACGCCAGGTAACACCATAGATCTGATATGCCTGGGAAATTGTCATCCTGTTTCAGGGTATTATTCAGTAGAGATTGACAATCTTTGAAACAAGGCCAACCGGCGCCACCCGATGGGTCGCCAGGCTTTTTTAATGTACCATTAGTATGGCCTAGGAACTATCGTATTTAATTAAATTTGTCACAGACCGACCAGGCATGTTTCCAACCTTCAGTGTCCAGTCTATGGTAGTTTTGAAATTTCATGCCTAGATCATTTAGAATCTGTACTGTTGAGGAAAAAGGCTAGGCCTGCAGCATTTGATGCAGTTAAAGATTGGAGAAAGGAAGCTATGCAGCAACTCAGAAGTAAAGAAAATCATTCACGTAGAAACATGACAAATGCTCAGAAAGCATTATTGTATGATCAGCAGAGACAGTCAGAATCCATTAGAGGTATGGATAGGGCTTTTCAACTTGATGTGCAAAAGATATATACATCTCAGGATTTTCATACATCAGATGAGTTAGTTAATACATTTTTGTATGAACGTTGAACTGTTTCAACTGCACCACCTCCTTATGCGCCACCTCCCGTTGTTGTGCCTCCTCCCGTTGTAGTTCCTCTTCTTCCCATTGTTGTTCCTCTTCCTGTTGCTGCTCCCCCTCCTGCAGCTCCACCTATACCGACAGTTGCCGTCCCTGTAATTCCGTCAGCACCTCCAGTGGTATTACCTTTGTTACCTATTCAACAAGATTTGTATGAACTTTCTTTACCAGGTGGTTCTGCCCCATCTGTATTGGTTGAAGGGGCGTGAGGTGATTCAGGAATAGTGACTTGTGGTACAGTGTCTAAAGGCAGAAAAATAGAATTATATACATGGGCTAAAAAGTATGTCGAAGAGGGTGATGAATCATCTGTTTTAGCTGCGTTTTCTGAACAAGGGGGTATTCCTGAACAGAATATTTTGATAGAACGAATGGGAACGCATTTAGTTGATACATGGAGTGATTTGACAGACATGAATGTCCCACAGGGGTTAAGAGATTTGAATATCCTTGCCCGCTCAAGTGACTCTGCGGAGAAAGTATATGAGCATGTAGAGAAGGTATTTGAGTTTAAAAGGGAACTAGATCGGTTACAGAAAGATGAGAAGGATTAAAATTAATGGCAAGCTTCATATGTGCAGAAGTGATTTCTTCCTCCATTGAAACCAATGAGCGAAGAAATGTGCATTTGCACAAGAGACGCTCTTAGATGGATTTTTTATGTTTCAATTTCTCCCATTAAAGTGCATGACACGTTTAGTCAGTATGCTCCGGCAATGCAAAGGAAAGTGCTACAGGTGATGGTAGAGTATCTACAAGATGAATTTATGAAGAGAAAGGTTTGTTGTCCCGCAGATTTGATGGTCATTTATAAGAGAGCATTTTTGCCCGATACTGCTTTGACTACTTTGTCACTTGATTTGACTGTGTTGCTTAATAAACGTTCAGATTTGCCTACTTTACAATTGCTGATGAGGGAGGTTCCTCCGACATTTGTTCTGAAAGCAGAAATTCCAGCTGATGCTGCAGCAGGAACACCTGCCACTACTATTGAAGCACATTATGTCTCACAGTTTGTTCATGTCCCATTTTCTAGACAGGAAGTGAATACCATTAGGCAATCAATTCCAGATATTAGGAAGAACCCAACAGGATTTTATAAAGAAATTGAACCTGTCTTGCATTCGTCCGTTTTTACGCTGGGTGATACAGATTTGTTGTTTCCCGTGATCCTTCCTGCTGATTTGTGGAAGCAGATAAGAACTGTAGATGATCAGACAGGGATGGGTGATACATGGGATACCTTAATACGAATAGATCGGGAAAGGAATGCTGGTGAGAAACCACCACAGGTGATACTAATGTTGCCAGACCGAATAGTGACTACATTGAAAACTCTGGTTCCTGAAAAAAGAATCATACAGGATAAGCTTACGGTTTGCATAGAATTGAAGTTAGAGGATGCAACAGAGTATTTTAATAGGTTTGAGTAGGTATTTTCAGATTTTAGTGGTCAGGATCTAAGTACAGAGCCAGGAAAAAGGCTGTTTGTAGACAAGTTTGTGCATGGATTATTGCCTGAAATCCAATTACAGTTGATGACTCCTGGGAGTGTTTGGCAAGCGAAATCACAATCTGAAGTATTACATAAAGCATAGCACTATGAGAATAGGGTCAATACAGAGAAGAAGAAGGTGGAATAGAAGAAAGGAGAACTGAAGACTACAATATTGTTGCAGCAAATAGCTAGAGGAGCCAGGGGTGGGAATACACAGGGTCTGGAACCAGTACCTATTCCTATCAATCAGAAAGGGCCCTGTGTTGAAATGAAGGTGGGGAATAGGAAGCCTCTCTTCTTGATAGATACAGGAGCACAGAAGTGTTCTATTGATCATTCACAGTTTCCAGATATTCCACTGTCAGGGGAGAGTAACATTTCTATAGAGTTCTCTGGTACACCAGTGGTTAGTTCTGTCTCTCGGCCGGTATCAATTTCACTGGGACCATTCACTGATTCTTGTCCATTTCTTTTGACGACAAATTGTGGGATTGAATTTATTGAAGGAATTGAATGCTGTGATTTACTGTTCTCCAGATGGAGTATAGTTAATGATTTCGCCCCAACAAACTTCTGTTCCACAATTTTTGTCTCGCCCTTTACCTACTGAATTGAATAAGGTTCAGATGTGTTTATGGGCAGTTACTGATAATGACATTGGAATTTTGCAAATTGAACCAGTTAAAATTGTGTTGAAACCAGGTGTTAAATTGCAGTATAGGATTTCGATTGAAGGTGAACAGGCTTTGAAAAGTATTATTTCTAAATTTGGACACCGAGGAGTAATTGAAAAATTGTGGAGAGCGGGTTTAATAGTCTGATTTTGCCAGTCTATAAGAAAGGGGATAATGCGATTCCTTTTTGTTTTATTATTGACTTACGCACAATTATTAAGGTTGTTGCTCCACAGTTTCTGATTGTACCTGATGTTACTACAATATTGACTATGATTCCAGCTACGGCTACATATTTTAATGTTGTGGATTTGAAAAAGGCTTTTTTCATTTTGTTCACTTTCACACTAGGGGGACACTCGTTTATATTCACTTGTGTACCGCAAGGGTACACTGAGAGTCCAAGCATTTATAGGTGAGCGTTAAAAGAACAGCTTGATACTCTTGAGTTGCCTTCCACTTGCACGTTGTTGCAGTATGTTGATGATCTACTTCTAGCTGCTGATTCTGAAGTTGCTTGCAAAGAGGGCACCAGGTTGCTGCTTATTCATTTAGCAGAACATGAGCATAAGGCTTTGTTGAAGAAGTTTCAATATTGTCAACAGGAGGTCGCCTATTTAGGCTATCTCCTGTTGAAGGAGGGAAGAAGACTGACACCTGGACGGATACAAAGCATCTCTGATATGTCTGTCCCAAATACACAGAAAGAGGTCAGGGCTTTAATAGGCATGGCTTCATATTGTAGACCGTGGATCCCAGATTTTTCGTTGTTGATAAAACCTATGTTGGCACTGAAAAAGAAGGGGATTTATTTGCCTTTACCGTGGACCATGAATTGCCAGAACGCTTTTGATCTGCTTAAGGCTGCGCTGTGTTCAACACCAGTTTTGGGCACACCAAATCACGAAAAAGGCTTGTGTTGTATGTGCATGAATGTGCTGGATGTGCTTTGACCGTTTTAACACAGGAACATGAGGGCAAGAATAGGCTGTGTGGCTATTTTTCCTCCATGTTGACCCTTTTGCATGCGCTTTTCCAAGATGTTTGAGAGCTGTAGCTGCTGCATACGTAAAACAAAGTGAGGCTATGGTTTTAGGTCATTCTTTAACCATGATGGTACCCCATTGCGTAGAGGTTCTATTAAACAGAACGCAGACACAACATCTCACATCAGCTCGACTAACAAGGTACGAGCTGATTCTATTTGCTTCGCATATCCAAATTAAGAGATGTTGATCATTGAATCCGGCTGAACTATTGCCTCTCCCAAAAGAAACAGACTGTAGTGACAAGATGTCACATGACTGTCTCTATACTACAGAGCAAGAAAGGAAAGTCAGAATTGATTTAATTGATACACCTTTAAAGAATCCACAAGGGAAGCTGTTCTGTGATGGCTCTTCCTTTAAACTTCCGATGGTACATCCACTGCTGCTTACGCAATACCACATTGAGCACTATTGTGGAAACTAAACAAATTCTGCAAAATTCTCCGCAGGTCGCAGAGATTATTGCGTTAACCAGAGCTTGTGAAATTTCTGAAGGGCTTAGTGTAAATATATATACAGACAGCCAGTACGCCTTCGGGGTAGTTCATAGGCTGACAATGGGCTGAGAGCGGATTCTTGACCTCACATGGAACAAAAATTCAACATGGCACTCTAATGGTCTGGTTGCTTTCAGCACTTGCACTTCCTACACAGCAATAATGAAGTGTGCCGCACACCGGAAAGTGATGGACGATGTGGGAAAAGGAAACACTTTGTCTGACAGAATAGCCAAACAGACTGCTACTGACCTGCATTGACAAATGTAAGTGTCAGATCCAGCAAGAGGAGTCACTGACACTTGTAAAATGGAAGAAGGGATTAGCTGTATAAAAGAAATTCAGGCTGAAGCTACACCAGAAGAAATAAAACATTGGGCTGGGGGTCAAGCGGGTCAAGATGATGAGGGTTGTTGGGTGGATAGTGAAAAGCAAAGATGGATGCTACCCAATGCCTATGTCACTGCTGTGGCCCAACACACATATGTACTGCTGTGCATCTGGTCCAGAGTTGCATTATATGCTTGCAACATAACATTGCCAATAGTCTTACTATCGATGTGGACGACTGCACAATCAAAGACAGGGCTCTCCCCCTATGAGATTGTCATGGGGAGACCAGCCAATGTATGGAATGAACCGAGAGCAAAGCAGTTGAAAGAAACTGAGTACCCGCTTTTATTTAATTATTTTGACCAGTTGACTCAAAACTTGTATTTGATTCATCAACAGGTACAAGCAGCCCTCCCTGTAAAATACGAGGATCCAGGTCATCGACTTCGACCTGCTCAGTGGGTCCTTCTGAAGAATTTTGAGAGGGGCACCTGCCTTGCACCTCGTTGGAGAGGACCATATCAGATTCTTTTGGCTATGCAAAACGCTGTACGAGTGACTGGAAAGAAGCATCGGATCCACACGACACACGTGAAGAGGATTCCTTTTCCTCTGCCCTATGACAAAGGGGAGGAGAAGGGAATTAGTGATCCCTACGCTCACAACAAGCCTGCTTTGATCGACACAGAGGGTGTCACGAAAGTCCTTCCAGAGCCCGTGTGGCCTGGGGAGATTGTTGCTTCTTCTTCAATTTCTTCTTCACCGTCGATCTATCTTGTTTCTGCTTCTTCATCTTCTTCAGGACACGACAAAGCTTTGTTCAATGATCATTCCGTACCCGGAGTTGTAAAGTACGATCTGCGATCACGGAACCGAATTTAGATTTAGATTTTTCTGACATTACATTAATGTAAATAGGATAGGAACATACAGCTAGGCTGTGCCCACAAGGAACCCACAAGAAACCACTGTTGAGCCAGTCCCTCGTCATTCCTCTGCTACATACAATATGAGGCAGAGATCGACAAAGTTACCTTCAATCAACATGGGCCACGTGGTCAAGTGCCACCCACGGATGAACTAAATAAGCCTAACAATGAGGCTTCTTAACTGACACTGAGAAACTATGTCTATTTTAGAGGCCACTCGTACTAAAAAGGATACTGGTCACTTTTCTGATGATGAGTCTGCCCATCAAGGGCCATGGTCCCCTAGGACCAAATGGATACTGGTTACAATAGCAGCATGTATTATAATTGCATTGACATTTGGGTTTTGGCATCTGGAAAATGCACATCCGGTTGATGTATTGTTACCAACTGCAAGTATCTCCACTTTGTCTCCACCTTATGTGCATTTGCACACTCTCCGTCCTCAAGACCTCCAACATAGAGGGGGTTATCATAACAGCACTCTGTTAATGAGCATGAATGCCACCAATGCCATTTTTAAAAAGACCAATTGCTGGATATGTTCACATTTGCCACACCATGGGGAAAAGGGACTGGGCTGGTATATACATCATCTCCCTTTAACTACTGCTTGTTATGCTTTGCTTAGGGCATTATTCTTTGGCCGATGGAACGACAGTGTCACTGGGAATTTTGATGCGACTGATCTCAACGAATTCGAAACATTTGTCTTAACACCTTTAGGATGTTCTTTGTTTGCGAAAAGGAGAAAACTGAATGTTGATTCTATTAGACCTTCTGCAGGATGTTCTGACGATGATACATGGTCTTCGAATGATGCAAATGCTTAAGTAATGCTCTTGGCTTAGGCAAACGGAGGGTTTTTAAAAGTATATTTTGCAAAATACCATTCAGGCGGGAGGAGCAGAGTCAGAGCTTCTCAAGACTTTGGGAAGCAAGGTAAAAGGCAATAGACACCAAGATGTAAAAGTATATTTCGCATAACACCATCTGATGAAGTACCTTGGCCTAAGCGCATTCGCATCTTACTGTAAACCGCATTTGAATGAACCTGAAAACAGGCTGATTACGCCGCCATCTTAAGTTATCCGCCATTTTGATTAACTCCTGTTTTCTGTTGCATGTTAGGATTTGTGTTTTCGGCTCAAGCAGAGCAAAATGAACTTCATACTATGTCAACGTAGACAAGCATGTTGAAGCTGCTAAAGTGGATTGTTTGTCCTGCACTAAGAAACCTTGGAGCTAAACAAGAGCCGTATTTAAACAGTAATCTAGAGACCATCTGTATCAATAGTGTCTTCCCGGTTTAAACAGCACAACAGAATGTTGAATAGCTGAATATGTGCTTTTGCAGAAATCTTTGTTTTCGTTCCTTGAAACTAAGCTGACTTCAAACTCAAGAACACACGATATACAAACACGAATGAGTAAAGCAAAGAATGTTACCATTGTGTCTTATGTACAGAAAAACATGTCTAGTATTTGAGGAAAACATTTAATAATATATAGTTGTTTGAATCTGTATTAGTTATGTGAACTGGCTACGAACCCTAGTGAATGTGTAACACGAAGATGGGCTGGATGATCTGTACGGGATTATGAGAAAAGGTATAAATACTGATGTTTTTGGGATGTCCAGCACTCTCTCATCTCATGGTGTCCGCTAGCACACATTGCGAGGTGTTGAGAGACCAGATAGCTGTTTTGCATAGAAATAAAAGTGTACTTGTACCATTGTACTCATGATTGTCGTATTTCTATTTAGTGGTATTAAGCCTTGATATTTCTTTAATCTTTCAAATAGGCCACAAGAGCCATCCTGCCTTCTGTCAGGAATCCATTTATTCCCGTGGCAGGGCCAGGATATCCCAAAATGGAGGATACTCAGAGCCAAAGTCAAGTGAGCATGTAGCTGCCACCAGCCCATACCCTGCTCTGTGGGCAACACACAGGTTCCCAAAAACACACATAAGGGGTACAAGGGTTTACCCCCACCCATGGGTGCTACAGGGGTATGCCAAGAGTGATCTTCAGCAAAACATAAGAATGAAGAGCTGCACTGCCAGAGGTCCAGGCGGGACTTTAGTGGCAGAAAACATAGAGAGAAGTGGTAGGGCTAGGACTGGGAGGCCTTGTCCCTCCATAAGGCCTTTCCAGCTTCACATGCACCTCCCCAGACTGAGGTTACGGCAACTGATCTCCCACAAGATTATTACCTTCATCAAGACGCTCAGCATACCCTCTGGAAAGGTCATCTGCATTATCATGACTCTTCCCTGGCCTATGCTCAATGGTGAAGTCTAGCCCTTGCAGGCTAATTTACCATCTGAGCATTTTGGGGGTTTCAACCTTCATCTGCATAAGTCATTGTAAGGGCTTGTGGTCAGTTTGGCCATTAAAGGCAGACCCTGTAAGGTAGGGTCTAAAACATGTAAGTGCCAAAATTATGCTAAAACACTCCTTTTCAACTGTGGCCCACCTAGGTTCCCTGCCCATAAGTTGCCTATTGATGACAATTATGTGGTTTTCTCTCCCTTTGTCATCTAACTGAGACAAGGCAGCTCCAATTCCAGGTTCACAGGCATCAGATTTCACAATAAAGAATTTGCTGTAGTCAGGAGCACACAAGACAGGTGCCCTGCATAGCCATCCAAGGCCCTTTAACAGTCTTCACTTCAATGAGCCTTCCTAGGCTGTTGGGTGATGTCAGAGCTGTCAGAGGTGCAGCTATGATGACATAGTCTGCCATGACATTTCATAAGTACCCAGTGAGTTCCAAAAAAGCTCTCACCTGGGTTTGAGTAGAGGGAGGCTTCCAGACCTGTACAGCTTGTACTTTACTAGTGAGTGGTTGGATTTGACCCCCTCCTACCTCATGACCAAGGTAGGAAACCTTCTCCTGTGCTATCTGGCACCGGATGCCTTGATAGTGAGGATGACCATTTTCATGGCCTGCAACACCTTATCCAAATGTGTCAAATGCTCCGCCCCCAATGTTGTATAGGTAGGCCACACAGAAGGTCTCTAGCCTGCTGAGAGCTTGATTGACTAACCGTTGGAAGGTGGCAAGGGCATTCTTCAACCCAAAAGGCATAACCCTAAATGGGTAGAGCCCTTTTGGTGTTGAGAAAGCTGTTTTCTCCCTGACCTGGTCAGTCAGAGCTATTTGCCGGTAGCCTCATGTGAGGTCAAAGGTGCTCACAAACTTGGCAGCACCTATTCTGCCCACAAGCTCATTAGCCCTTGGCAATGGGTGTGCATCAGTCTTGGTGACTGCACTGACACCATTGTAGTCCACACAAAACCTCCAATCCTTGAGACCTGCCTGGGAACTTGCCCTTTGGGGCAAGGACCACAGGGCTGGAGTGGCTGGTTGAGCGCTCAATGACACCCATGTACAACATATTGGCGACCTCTGCCTGGATTTGGTTCTTTACAGTGTCTGACATCGTGTAGCATCTATTTCTGACAGGTACACTGTCACCAGTGTCAATATTGTGCCTACACCATGGCGTGAGGCCTTATGTCAATGAGAACAAATGGGCATGCTGCTTGAGCAAAGCCCTGCAGGCCTTCTGCTGTTCTGGTGTCAGATCTGGAGAGAGTTGCACTCCCTCCACTGAGCCATGCCGAGGGTTGCCATGCAGCAAATCAGGAAGAGGCTCACTCTCATCCTCTTCTTGCTCTGAAGCTAACAAGAGACATGAGACTTCTCTTCTCCTGTGGAAAGGCTGGAGCCTGTTGACATGGTATACCTGAGGGGCTACCCCAGAGATATCCATGTCCTCCAAATAATTGACTTTACCCATCTTGGAGATTATCCTGAAAGGTCCAGTCCATTTATCTGTCAAAGCCAGAGACTTGGTAGGCTCCATCACAAGGATCTCCTGACCAGGAGTCCAAATCAATTATGAGGCTGTAAAGTCGTGCCAGTACTTGTTTAAGTGTTGGCTTGCCTTAAGATTTACTGTTACCTGGCCAATCATTTGTGCCATACTCCTTCTGAGGGCTAAACATAGTCCCCACTTGCTTGTCAGGACCTGGAGGGGTGGCTTCCAAACCTTCTAATACTAAGGCAAGGGGCCCCTTCACTTGATGTCCAAAGATGAGTTTAAGGGGCTGAAACTAACATCCTATTGAGGTACCTCCCTGTAAGCAAACAGCAGGCATGGTAGAATGAGATCCAATTTCCTCCTTAGGGGGTTTTACAAAGCACCTAACATGCCCTTGAAATTTGCATTAAATCTCTCAACCAGACCATTGGTCTGGGATGGTAGGGGGTTGAGAACGTATAGGTTACACCACATTCCTTACACATAGCTTGCATGTAACTAGATATGAAGTTAGTTCATTTATCAGAGATCACCTCTTTAGGAAATCCAACTCTGGTAAAGATGCCCTGGAGAGCCATGTCAACCACCTTGAATGTTATGGACCGAAGGGGTATAGCCTCAGGGTTTTTGGTGGCATGATCTACCAGTACCAGGATGAACTGGTATCCACCTGATGTGGGAGGGTCAAGGGGACCAACAATGTCGCTGCTCACTCTCTCAAACAGTGTTCTAACCACCGGCAAAGGCTGCAGTGGGGCAATGACACTACCCCTTGCCAGATAACTGACAAATGGGACAGGCCTTGCAGTGGGCTTCCACTTCTACTCCCATTCTTGGCCAATAAAAGTGGGCTGAGAGCCTTTGATTAGTATTCTTGCTCCTAAAATGACCAGTTAAGGGTACCTCATGTGCCAACTGCAAAAGGAAGGGCCTGTTTACCTGGGGTACAGCCAACCTCTTGGCTGCAACAGGTTCAGGCGGAGTGGGCTCACTGTAAAGGAGCTCACCCTTCCAATAAGTCATAAACGTCCTAGGCGCTCATTCTTGTGCCTGGGCTTTCACCTAATTTTCTTAGACCCTCAATAGAGTGGCACTCTCTTTGACCCTTACAAACATCCCTCTACTGCCACCAGTGCAAAGACTGGAGGCAGGTATATGTACTTCTGCCCCATATATGGTAGTGCAAAGGCACAGAACAACCCCATCAAGGCTCTCAATTTGGTAAAACGTGCCGAGCAGCCAGACTTAAGCGTTCAGGAAGTGATGCAGGCAAGTTCTTAAGAACAGTGTTTCTTCAAAGCCCCCACAAAGATAGGTCCACACACTTTTTTAGGTGATAATACAGCGTCTTTATATAAAATAAGGTTTTCTACTGTTACCAACAGTATATACATACAAATAATAACACTTTGTACATGGCATACTTATTCAGAGAATGGTAAATATATACACTCTATGTGGTACCACACACTAATTAAATTCAGTAAGAACTGCACTAACTGCAGGCAGTTTTAAACAGCAGTTTATTTATTCCTAAATAAGGTGTTATCAGCATAGAATAGGAAAGAAAGGCAGGTGTGTTATGAACAGTGGCAGAATGCTTTCTTTAAAGTAGACAAGTAATTCTGAGTGAGAATCCCCCCACATGGGCATCTTGTAATAGAAAAGTTAGGGAGTAGCTTATGTTTTCTTTTACAGCCCAGTGCAATATTGTTCAATAGCAGTGTGCATTCTTTTAAAAGGTTCTACCACCCCAAAGTACCTGAGAGGCCACAGGAGAACATGACCTAAGACATATTGAGGACCCCTGGATGACTCCTGAGGCTAGAAGTTCACAGTACCTTTGGTGCCTTGCCAAGAGAAGTGGCAGATTCTCTTGGATTTACTCGATGATTCTCTCTGAGGATGGAGCCCCTTTGGAAGAAGGAGCCACTGGGATGCTAAGTCCAAGAATAAAAAGGAACCAAAGTTTTTGGGAATGGCAGCAGTTTGGCTCTTTGCGGTGCTCTCATTTGGTCAACAATTTCTCTGACTGTAGAAGTCCTGTGAAGAAGAAACTTGCTGTGGTCTCCTTAAAGGCTTGGTGGATGAAGACAAGACCCCTGGGACCTTCAATGACTTCTGGCAGCGACGGGTGTGTAGGTCACTTTTGGTGTCGGGTTTCGGATTGCTGTTTTCTGACTTTTGGTTCTGCAGCCACAGCTTGGATGTCTGGATGGCTCCTAGCAACCTATACCTGGCCACTGGTGTGGACCTCACAAACTCACCAAGTCTGGACAATCGAGACGACTTCGATAGCTTCTGGTGGTGGGATCCCCCCGGCAGACCTTCCATGGCACCCAATGACTCTGGGCTTTCTCCGGCAGGAATAAGTGGTCAGTGGTGACTGCAAGGATGTCCTTTCAAATGTTCTTAGGCAGTTTGGAACTTTCACAGCTCTGGGTGTCCAGCAGAACTATGCCAGGGTACCCCCTCTTCTGGGTGGTAGACAGCAATGGCTTCCAGCGGTCATGAAACGCACCTTCCGACCCTGGGCGACACCAATGGACTTCTCTGGGTGAAGATGTCCGGCACTCCTCTTCTGGACTTCGAAGACCCCTTCTCCGGATGGCAGGCATTCAGGACTGGCTTCCAGGCTACTTGAATGAAGAGTGGCAGCTTTGCACGATGGTCCCTCGTAGCTCGGGGAGAGATCTCCTTTGAAGGTCCTCTCTGGATCAGTCCTTGGGAGACACAATAGCTTTTGTATTGTTGAAGAAATGCAGCAGAAGTCTTCTCTTCCAGCTGGGCTACAAGGAGCAGCTTCTTCTTGCTAAGCTTCAACCTCAGCTACTGAACAAATTGGTAAGTGAGAGGTCCCCAGATATACACATCTGCCCTTCATTCACTCAGCCTGAGCCATGCTCAGTCAGCCAATCACACAGTAGGGCATTCATGCAGGCAGGCAGCCAATCAGGCTGACAGGCATTCAGTCCATTCACTCCACCCAGACATCCATAACAAAGGAATCTGGATCGGGGAAAGTATCCAGCTTTTCAGCACACTTCACTTCATTCATGTCAGTTTCAGACAGGGCTGTCTCATTCATTGTGTCTCACACACACGGCAATCAGACACCCACAACAGAGAATGTGAATTCACTTTAGACTCCATTCACAAAGGTCCCACCCCTAGGTTGTACCACAGCACACAACACCTGGGAAGGCTCCAGTGAGTCTGACAGGAGGCAGCCCCAGAGCCATATATGGTATTTCCACCCAACAGCCAGTCACGCGCAAAGGGAACAACAGAGACATATATGGTGCTTCCACCCAATAGCCATTCAGGAGGGAAGGACAGAGTCAGGGCTTCCCATGACTTTGGGAAACAAGGTAAAAGGCAATAGAAACCAAGAGGCCACATGGGCCATCTTTCCTTCTGTCAGGAATCCAATGATTCCTCTCGCAGGGCCTGGCTATCCCAAAATGGAAGATACTCAGAGCCACTGTCAAGACAGCATTTAGCTGCCACCAGCCCATACCCTGCTCTGTGGGCACCACACAGGTTCCCAAAAACAAACATACTGGGTACAAGGGTGTACCATTACCCATGGGTGCCACAAGAGTATTCCATGGATGATGTTCACCAAAAGATACGGATGAAGAGCTGCACTGCCAGAGGTCCAGCCGGGATCTCACTGGCAGAAAACATAGAGAAACCACACACAGAGAAGTGGTAAAACTACAACTAGGAGGCCCTGTTTATCCGAAAGGCATTTCAAGCATCACACAGCTATATCTCGCATTTAGACCGATTGGGTTAGTCACCCATATCTCACATTTAGACCGATTGTGTTAGTCAGCCATATCTCGCATTTAGCCAGATTGTGTTAGTCAGCCACATCTCGCATTTAGCCAGACTGTTTTGGTAAAGCATAAGCTCTAGGTGTTACTCCATTTACTAATGTAACCCCCTTTTAAGCCACTCTCCCTCCAACCAGGTGTCCAAAATCCAGGTGTTATTGCAGTTACTGTTGTGACCCCATTTTAGGCCACTCTCCCTCTATCCAGGTGTCCAAAATCTAGGTGTTACTGCATTTACTGTTGTACACCCTTTAGACCATTTACCCTCTATCCAGGTGTTCTAAATCTAGGTGTTACTGCATTTACTGCTGTGTCCCCATTTTAGGCCATTGTCTCTCTGTGCAGCTGTCCCAAACCTAGGCGTTACTGCATTAACTGTTGTGCCCCCTTTTAGGCCACTCTCCCTCTATGCAGGTGTCCCAAATCTAGGTGTTACTGCATTTACTGTCGTGTCCCCATTTTGACCCTCTCCCTCTATCCAGGTGTCCAAATCCTTGGGTGTCACTAGATCAAAAGTAGCCACATTGCAGTTTGCCATATCTGGCATCCAGGCCATCTGTTTGCCAGCCATAACTGGCATTGCTGCTGTGTCTACACTCCAAACATTTTGTCCACCTGCTAGGTACCCCAAAGCTAAGTAACAATACTTTTACAGTTGTGTCCACAATCGTAGGCCTTCACCCACTTACCAGGCTAAGCTAAGCACTGCTGCTGTGCCCCTGCCTGGGCCATGCCATTACCCCTGGTAGCTAAGGTACAAGCGTCCTTTGGAGTAATAGCTGTGTCTCCAACCCAGACACCTCCACTCATCACGGTTTACTACCTCAACGACTTGCTAGCCACACAACCCACCCTCTTTCTACACCTTCAACCAAAGGACCCCAACATAAAACACCAAAAGTAAAACCACATCGGACCCAGAAAGGAAATACCAACAAACGGCAAAACCACGAGGATTTGCTACTCCTGGATCAACAACCACAACCAAAAGACACCCAAGATAAACACCAAAAACCACATTAGAACCACAAAGGAAATACCATTAAACAACCAAACCACAAAGGTCTACAATCCCTGTTCAACAAACACAACCTCACCAATTACAAACAACAACTAACCACAAACAGCGAAGACTGAACCCCAAGGACCAGTTAACAGACCAATCTAAAGAGGACGGCCACTCAAAGGAATACAACCCACAACCAAAGTACCATGCCTCACCAAAGAAAATAAAGAATCCAGAATTGAAAACAGCAATACTAAGGAAACCACAACCGGTGCGGAAAGGTGGCGACCAGCAAAACTCAACCTCACCAGACAACAGATAAAGAACAGGCCTGACGGCCTGAGGACACATTCGAAGAACAGAGCAGAGATGGACAACATTGCTCGCTACCTCTCCACATATGACTGCTTGGAAAGCAAAGACAGACCAGCAACAACAAACCAACAGCTAATAAGCATTACCAATACAGATCCCACTGGGACGCCAAATGTAAAACGACGATTGATAAACCACCCCAAACCAGACTAGTGTTGAGGAGGAGCCAAGTACCTCTACCAGAAGTTCTGCCCCTATTCTGCCTATATATTGGCAACTGGAAATTTCGACATGCACAAAGCCATTGATGGTGCCTATATCACAAAAAGCCCTTGAAGCAAGGCTCCATTGAGAAACATTACATGTATCAGTGAAGAAATGACAGTCTCCTGAAGGAAAATTCCAGAAGAAGTGTGAACATGAATGAAAGAGAGGATTGGTGAAGTCACATAAAGCAGATGTGACACACCCAGAAGAGATGCGAATGAAGAAAGAATATAGACCATATAGAATCTGATGACAGAATAGTGAAGTGAGCAACATTTCAGGAGCAAAATTAAGATTGCACGTGCAGAGAAGCACTGAAGAAAATGCAAACCCTGATTATGTTATTGTTTATTCATTTATATTGCGCAGCTATGAACCCGAAGGCTTGAGGGCGCAGACAAGACACATAAAAACAAATAAAACAACAGTAACAAAAAAGATCATGGTAGATTGAGGTAAACCAAACGGTCATACAGGCAACTTGCTCCAAAGACTGAAATCAGAGAATTAAATTACAATTTGATGACCCTTTGGGCAAATATTTGCAACATCTAAGGAACACAGGTAGGGAGCTCAAACCACAGCCCACTACAATACAGTCGCTGTTGGGTAGAGAGCACCAGTCACTCAGCTCTATCCTTTTAATGATCATTAGATCCTTGAGTACAACTACTCCTGGACCTGTTCTCTGGCGCATAAATGCAAGAATCTTATGCCGCAATGCTTCTTTGGTCTCTTTTTCATTAGTTTTACGAATATAGGTAATAATAAATTTTCTCTCGTACATTACGAAGTCATAAGAGTTCGAGTTCCTTAATGATGGCATTTGTGTTTTTTTTAATTGTAAATTTCGTGAGGATATCCTTTTCAATTTGGCATTCATGGCTGTGGAATGATTAACCTCTTTATGGTCACTAATTGATTCCTGCGAGGATGAAGATGGATCAGTTTCTTGTGTTATGTCTGCACTGGATACTTTTGCTTTTTCCTTGCCTAATAAAGGTGGCCTGAAGGATCCCGGAGAGTCGTTAGTGCTTACATCCATTTGCATGGCTTGATCTATCATTATCTTTTGTGTGGGAGTTTGACAGGCCATGTTTGCCCTCGATACCTGTGACAAAACATCCACACTAAACGGACAATAGGTCTGAGGAGCAGAATTTACCTTCCGAGTCCGTAAATCCGCTACCCAGTTATTTAAAACGTCTACTAGGAGACCCAGGTCAAACGGTTCCTTAAAAAGAATTAGCTATTTGGCAATGTTGGCCATGAGCACAGGCCATTTTGAGGGCACCATATGCTTAGGTTGATCAAGTTTAAGAATATCACTCCCCTGAGGAGCAGGAGGTGGTAGAATTATAGATTTACAAATGCACAGATGCAGTAACGCAAGTAGACGAAGTAATCATAAGGCTGGCTATGTAGTGAATAGATGGCAGGCGATGCACCAATGTATATATATATATATATAGGAATGTATAGAATCCGGATGTTCCACAACCCTTTTTAACAAACTTGGACCCTGTGAACGAAAGAGCTGCAAGTGTGGCACAGCAGAAGAAGAATAGCTGACGGTGAAGGAGATTCGAGAAAGGTTTGTCTGGCCCATTGTCAAGCGTTGGGCAGCCGAGAGACTTGCCATGTTCTCAAGAAGATACAATAACGTGAGAAGCAAGCTGAGCTCCTGTTTGAGGTGGAATGAAAGTCAATGAGTGTGACACGATTTCTTAATTTAATAGTATTAAATACAACAAAGAGCTAAAAAAACCTTGTCTCCAGTTACATGGTCAGAAGAAAATATACTTTGGGCGAGCTACACCGAGACCAGAAGATGAGGCCATGCCACACTCCCTTTTACTCAAAGGCATATTGAGCCTCTGCATGCCCGAGTACAAAGGAGCTAATTGAATGGCAGACAGCAGGAGGTATGATGGATGTTGGGCTAATTGGGTGGGGAGGCATGACCAGGCCAGACCCCCAGCACCTGGGGTTCCAGCTTTCATGCTGCTAGCAAGTGGAATATTCCAGAAGGATACAAGCGTTCCAACCAATTATAGAGAGCCACGTATTAAGGAGCCCTATAGTTTGAGAAGCCAATAGTATGTCATGTATTACTCTGATACGGAAGATGACTTCCACTTGGGGTAGATTTAACCGTCCACCTGATCTTAGAGACCCAATCACGCCCCTGTATGCCATAGAAAGTATATGTAGATGTTCCCCGTTCACAAACCACAACCCCTAGTAGGTTTTCATATTTGACATGTAGTATGACGTCACTTATGCCAAATTTTTTGTATAAAACAATGTTGTTTATTATATTTTTTCGACAACTCGTTGAGCGAGCGGTGCAGCGTCCATTGATGTCCGTTGTCCTCTCTGTTTTAAAGACTTCTTATTAAAACCGCTTTCACTTTTGTCAACTTCCTGAGTCAGTCTGATTATTGATGTATGAGGAAGATCTGCATCCCCATCCTTCCCAGATACTGTTACTTCATCTTAAAGGACCCGTTCCCTGGGTTCACTAGACTAAGGACAA
This sequence comes from Ambystoma mexicanum, assembly GCF_040938575.1. NCBI lineage: Eukaryota > Metazoa > Chordata > Amphibia > Caudata > Ambystomatidae > Ambystoma > Ambystoma mexicanum. The sequence goes on along the minus strand of NC_090935.1, from coordinate 781,056,559 downwards.
TATCTCAGCTAGAGTCAGGGGCAAACTGGAATCCATCACCCTCTACACACCCTACATCACCAAATACTGGAATGACAGGCGGGTATCAGCACAATTCAACAGCAGGAAAGAACCAAAACCAACCAACCCTTCCATCAACCTTATCAGTCTACTCGACAAAGAGGCTGACCACCAAATAACTCCACCGCACAACAGGCACAACCAGGAGCGGTAACCCAACAGACAACACACCGAAGTGAGTCAACAATACAAACAACAGCCTGAAAGGAAAATCAAACAAACTACATTGCAGTTTTCTCAACGTTAGATGCATGTCAAAACACTCAACAGAAATCCATGACCTTCTAAGCGAAGGAGGCACAGACATGCTCTTTCTTACAGAAACCTGACTATCAGACAACTACAAAGCCATCGCAAACAAAGCCATACCGGACAACTTTAAATTAATTCATGGCAACAGAGAAACCCCAAAGAGGAGGCAAAATCGCAGTCATACAGAAAGAACACATCCAAGCAGTTCAACTCATCACAACCGACATAGAAGACTGTAACTCCCTCCTCATCAAGATACAACTTAATGACCAAACCACCATAGTATTCCTCCTGATCTACAGATCACCATCTTACAACCACAATTTCGCAACAAAGTTAGCAGATGCGGCTGCCATTTTATCAATCTACCACGACAACCCAGTCACACTGGGAGACTTCAACATCTCGGTCAAAAAAAGAAATCGAATCTACAGAAAACTCACTCTGCACACTCCTGGAAACTTTGCGTTTCAAGCAAATAGTAAATGGATCCACCCGCAATGGCGGACACACCCTGCATGCAACTTTCTGCAGGGAAGGACTAGGCACATTTGCACCACCCAAACCAATGGTATGGATCGACCACTACTTGATACCATTCTACATCACATCGCAAACCTGCCTACCGGTGGGAAAGGATATACTCGATGCCAGCAAGAAAAGAACCTGGAAGAACCTAGACCTAGAAGCCCTAACAAACCTTCTAGACTCAACTCCCAAGCAGAACAGAGCGCACCAAAACAACCATAGACATTGCAGAAAACACACTCAAAAGGTGGATCACCAAGGCACTAGACCAGCTGGCACCAGCAAAAACATTCAAAGCAACAACAAAAAAACTGGCAGCAAAATGGTTTACGGAAGAATTGAAAGAACCAAAAAATAAACGCTACATGGAAAAAAAATGGAGAGAACAGTACAATTAACAAGACAATATAAAATACCAAAGACAGCTCAAAGCATACATATCAACAGTCCTCAAAGCAAAAAAATAATATTACGCCACAATAATAGAATCAGCAAACAATCCACAGAAAGAACTCTTCAAAATCATCAAAGAGATAAAAAAAAACCTCATCCTGCAAAATTTCCACCATTCAGACACAAGCACTTTCTGCCAACATTACCAACCACCGAAGATAAAAAAAAAGACATAATTTAGGAGACCATCAACACAGCCCGGGCAAATACAACTGCAACTGCCGGACCACAGACACCGGCGAAATGCAGACTACTGTAAAACTCTCCTGCCTAGAACCAATCACAGAAGAAACCTTTGCCACACTGATCAAGGACACCAACCTTGCAGGATCCCCAAGGGAACCCTGCCCCCGACATCATGAAGGAATCCTCAACCACAGGACCCCGGAAACTCACTTCCAGAACCTAATTAATCTATCACTCAAAAGAGGAATAGTACTGTCCACCTTCAACTCAGCATACATCAAACCACTGATAAAAAAGGAATCAGAAAGCACAGAAGACCCAAGCAACTACAGACCATTACCCAAACTGCCCTACCAGGCAAAGATCCCGGAGAATCATGTATACAAGATCATACTTAAATACGTTGAAACAAATGGAATACTTGACCGGTCACAATTTGGCTTCAATCCAATGAGAGGAAAGCATCAGCACTCCTAACAATATATAATGGACGACCTGAAAATAAAGGCAAACAACAATGCCCAATCAACCCTCATACTACTGTACATAATAGCCGCAACACTAATAAAAAGATTGATGGAATGAGGCATACAGGAATCTGCACAAACGTGGCTTACCTCATTCCTAACAAACCGAACCGAAAGACCCTAACTACCACCATTCATCTCAAACACCAAAAATATATCCTGCGGAGTCGCTCAGGGATCCAGCCACTCTCCTCATCTTTTCAACATATAGGTGGGCCTACTGATGAAAAGCATTCAAACCCACAGACTTACCGTCTAACACTATGCAAATGACACACAACTGATTGTGAAAGAAAACAGAACCCAGGAACAAAAACAGCTGCCTCAACAACTGCCTCACAGACATCTACAATTGGATGACAATGAACAACCTTAAACTGAACCCACAAAAACTGAAATAATGCTCTCACCCGCAGGATTCGACAGAGGGAACCCAAAACTGACTGGCCGACCAGCATGTGGATGCGACCGGAGACTACCAATGTAGTAAATAACCTAGTAATACTAATGGACAACGCACTGTGGAACCGCGAGTCAACACAATCACCAGAAATGCTTATTCCTCCTAAGACTGCTCAGAGGATTACTCCCCTACCTCTCCCTCCCTCACAGAACCCTTACAATCATATCCCTGATACTAACAAGAATTGACTATGCAAACAGCCTCTACCTAGGAATGCCAGAAAGACTCACCAAGAAACTCCAAATGGTGCAAAATACAGCAGCCAGGATCCTATTAAGACTAAAAAGAAGAGACCACATCATGCCAGCATTGAAAAGCCTACAAATGTCACCAATAAAAAATGCATCAAATTCAAAGCACTCTGCATCGTACACAAAGCCTTGCACAGACAAGGGGCTGAAGTCCTCCAAGACAAGATTAGCCGATACCATCCAGGAAGGGACCTCAGATCCAGCAACAATCTACAAATAGAGGCAAAACATTACGAAAAAAAGAAATCGGCAGAACAGCGTTACCACATCTAATTGCTAACCTCTGGAACACCATACCCAAACAAATTAGAACTGCATCACCTCAGGAAACAGCTAAAAACATGGTTATTCAACAGACAATGAGAGCTACAAAGGGACAGTGGCAGCAATAGCATCACAGATGAACAACTAGAGAGGAGGCAAGATGGGCCGATGTACCACAACCAAGAACCTGGGTCGATACCATCAGGCAGCAACCAAAGATTCACACCAGAAGCTCCAACAAACCAACAGAATTACTAACCGTTCCCCCTTCCTGCTCCTCCGACATACCAATGCCACTGTTCCAGACCTTGGGCTAGCCGCACCACACATAAACAAAGAATCAACTCTATGTTCACACCCACCATCTCAGAGATGCTGGAAACACACCTAGAGTGAACCGCTGCACATAGTCTACAAAATCATCAACTACCAACTACCAAGGACTTATACTTTGGAATTGTTAATTGCATTAATTGAATATGTAGTCTATGTTATGTTATAAGCATTTAATTTGCATTTTGAATTTTCCTTTTTTTTACTTTTTCTCTCTTCCTGAAACACAAAGTCTAACAATGAATTATAATTGATATGAAATCAAGATTTTGATTAAGGCTTAAGAAGATGTATGAGATTTGATTTACACTCATAATGAATTGTGCTTTTTTCTTTTTTAGATTTCACCCATTTCACATGATACACAGAATAATCCTTATATTGTATGTTTCTTTTAATTTGTTGTCTTTTTAATCAGAATATTATTATTTTTTCTATTCACACAAAACATTAAAAACCTAATTTAATTTTTATTCAGTTTCTTATTCCTCTTATGATTGAGGTCACACATGCAAGAGTAATTAATGTGAGTGGTTCTCCTTAGATGTTTTGTCCAAAAATTGTCACAAACAAGGAGTTATGACAAGGAAGGACCTAACCTGACATCCACAAGTTAGTGGAGTGTTGCAACCCTGTTATTTTTTTCACATTGAGATACAGATAGGGGTACACATATTTTTGATGGACTAGTTATATTGAGGCCAAGTACCCCTACCCTTATTGGCCTCCACCTAGAACCTTAGGGTTTTCTTTTTATTATCATCTCAGGCAACCTTGTTGCTTAGGGCTTTTTGCATTTACGTTAGGACGCTAGCAATTCATTTATTCTAGCATAAGTCCAGCATTTATCCTTTTTCTCTTTTCGAACTCTCTCAAAGTTACTTTTTATCCTGGACCGGCCCAAGTGGGAGACACAGCACCGTGGTGGCAAACACAACACAGCAGGTATAGAGAATTCTATACAATTGCACTAAACCCTACGAAATAGCCCATTCAGGGCTCATTCTTTGCGGCCCAGCACATTCCAGGGATGGCAGAGAATGCCACGGTCAGTTTCACGGAACAGCAAATACAGGATACATTATCAGGCCCATCATTTTTTGACACATTAGGAAATAACTCACCTATGGGCACTATCAATACCGGGGACAGCATCCTGCGGTTAAAAAAGAAAACTTTTTGCATGGAGCTACATGCCCACTTCCTACGGGAATACCTTACGACAAGTTTTATACCCAATGGGCTTATAGTCAGAAATACTCTGTGTTTATTTCTAGACGATAAAGAGTATGTAACAAACTTCAGCTTTATCGCTACCAAATGTAGCTGCGACCTTATGGTCCTAACGATCATGATGGCCCAAAGAAAGAGCCAACAGATGCAAAAAGAGCTGCCTACAGAAGAGACCAAATTTCAAAAAAGCACCACCATCACAGACGCCAAAAACCTATTAGTAGATTTGAACAAACAATTTGAGGATTTTAAATCGGCAACACTTGCCAGAAAAACTAAGAAACTCCAAAAGGACATAAAAGATTTCAGATTAGATGTGGTGTACCCTTATATTTTGGATAATTACATTCCCAATCAGAACCACGGAGGCCCCCGGTTCACTTCCACTTAGAACACAGAAAAACCACGGAGAGGGGTCACATTCTCTGGGTCAAGTAGCGGCTCATCCTTGGATGATCAATTAAGACAGCAGCTAAGCCAACCTGAGACAAATTATCCCTATTCACCACCTCAGTTCTTTCCTTTTTTAGGAGGAGGTGGATTTGGCAATCCCCAATGGGGCCACCCCCAGTGGGACCTACCGCCCAAAGGATGGAGATCCGGCCCACGGCCACTCCGCCGGAGACCGAGATATTAACATCCAACACCGAGGCTATAATTACACCCATTTTCAACCTAGCCAAGATTGAACTCACAGAAGCACAAATATCCGTTTTGACTAAAGGACTCTCCTTCGTTCCAATGAAACAGATGGACTGGTACGACTCAGAGATGGAAATTTGTACCTTCCTGTGAAAGGTTAGACTCCGACCCTTCTTCAAAGAACACTTGCAGGAGACAGAAGAAAAGGAAGCAGACACAGGTCTGCATAAACCCTCCACCTTCACCCCTTTGGATAATCAAATGCCACCGGAACTCTTGACATTTGAAAAATTTGTCTTACACGACCTGGCCAAATTGAAGACTAGGAAGATGAAGCTGAACCATAATCTCACTTGGAAGGAGAAACAAGCTCTTAGACTGTTACAAAACAATAAGGGCATAGTGATTAAACCGGCAGATAAGGGGGGTGCAGTAGTTATTATGTCTACTACCCAATAGAAAACGATGGCACTCGTACTACTGGACGATAGAGAATATTACACCATCCTCCAGAAGGACCCCACAAAGGATTTGCAACAAGAGATTATGGAAGCCATAGACTTTGCATTACAATGAGATTGGATCACCCACAAAGAAGCAGAGTTCCTCACTAAATCAGGGGGCAGAACTCCCTGCTTCTATGCTCTGTCTAAAATACACAAGGACCCCCAGAACCCACCAGGCAGACCAAAAGTGTTGGGGCGTGGCTCCATTCTAGAGCCCCTCAGCAAATTTGTAGACACCTTTCTACAACCCTTAAGTATGAAAACTACTACATACCTAAGGGACACTACGCATACCATAACCATCTTCGAGGACATGCCATTTGACCATTTAACACAGTTTTTGGTCACTAAGGACATTAAGTCCCTGTATTCCAACATATCACAGGAAGTGGCCACTGAATGTGTATGTGAATGGCTCACCAATAATCCCTTACAACATCGGGTACCCACCAACCTTATTCTGGAGCTTATGTCCATCGCTCTACGAAAGAACTTCTTCACATTTGACGGTCAAATCTACTTGCAAACTAAGGGGACGGCGATGGCGATTTTATACATGGCCAAATTTGAAGAATGTGTTCTCTCCACTCAATGCCTGGCCCGACCAGGTCAGTAACTGGTACAGGTACATTGACGATGTGATCTTTATATGGACGGGACAACTGGACCACTTTTTACAATTTTGGGAGTGGCTTAACACATGTAAACCAGATATCCAGTTCACTATTGAACACAGCACCACACAAGTTCCATTTTTGGACCTTATAATTCGGCATGAGGGGGGAGTCCTTGAATGTGACTTGCACCGGAAGCCCACAGATAGAAACACGTTGTTATACCACACTAGCAACCACCTGAACCATACAAAAGATAACTTACCCTATGGACAGTTCCTACGGATTCATAGGAATGCCCGCAAGAATCATTCTACAGCTTTATCTACCAGACTAAGAACAAGGGGATATCCCAAACAACTCCTGGACTGAGCAGCCAAAAGAGCACTAAATACCAACAGGGAAACTTTATTTCAACCGTCTGACACAACCAACACGAAGAGCGAAGACCGCCTTACCTGCGTAGTCACACATAGAACACATATGTTACAGATTAGGAGAACCATTATTCATCATTGGCACATAGCGCGTCTCAATTTACCTGATGACCCGCCACCCTGTTTCGCATTTAAACGAGGGAAAAATATTAAGGAACATCTGGTGCATGCACTTTTTTGACCTGACTCGAGATGTACAGGACAAAGAACCTTGCGTCCATTGCAAGGAAACTACCTCTGCGGTAACTGTGTGGCCTGTAAGTTTACTGCCAAGCTTAAATCCTTTCTAATAGGCCAATGGGAATGGTTCCTTAAGGATCTCAAAAATTGTAAGAGTGTGAATGTGATCTACTACATCCAGTGCCCATGTGGCCTGAGCTATGTCAGCCAGACTACCCGTGCAATACATCTCAGGATATCGGAACACCGGTCTAGGATATGGTGTAAAACTCTGACAGCACCTCTAGTTACACACTTTATAGAAGCCAGACATACCCCGAATGATTTGTTCTGGTGGGCTTTGGATATAGTGAAAGGAGAACCTGATATACAACAAAGTCTCCTTTACAGGGAATCCAGATGGATACATCGCCTGGATACATATTACCATGGCCTCAATGAGATTTTCCAACGTATTACACACTGAGTAGGTCACACACCCTGTGACTCTTTATGGGGACCCTTCCCCTGTGCAAGGGACTCCCCAGTAATATCGCCAACGGTAGACATCGGGCCATAGAGCACCACATAACGTGAACATGCGGCCTCCTAGTGGCCACACCATTCTCAAATGCACCACCCTGCACCAAGGCCACGGCCGCTTAGACGGCACCCCAATACTAGGTGCCTTTACCACCCAACTTACATGTTAGGACCTCTTCACCTTATTCAGGACTGTACCAAGTCCCGCCGCGCTTCCAGGAATGGCCCTAGCCTCTGATTCTACAAGTAGCTCCCGATCACACACTACATAACCAGGGAGTATACATGGCAACCCGCACCTCCCGCCGTTACATAATACACATTTACAGCGTTGACGCTATATCGGCTAGCCGTAGGCACCAACTGTTTCTATTTTGGATCTAAAAGCATCCTACCATCTCCATGACGATGTTCTCAGCCGGTAACAACATTCCGTGCCGCCCACGTCATCACATAACATGAGAGGCACCCAATAGAAACTCCACGCATTAAACGTTGAAACCATGACTACGGTTATGTTTCCAGGAAGCACAGAGCTTTAGCGATCTTCCACGCAGAAGCACATCAGAGCCGACAGGGAATTGTCTTCCCACAGCGCCTGAGGACAAAGGGTAGGTAACTGCCCAGGCAGATTAGATCGGCAGCGGCAGTACCCTGGAAATATAATTCACACACAGGCCATGTACTGTAAACATTGACAAAGCACACACGCGTTTGTCGCATTTTCAGGCCATGTCCCTCCACAACTATGTGAACATGCCATTTGGCAGCAACCTTTACTGGGGTGCACAACACAAAAATATTTTTTTTTTTACCTATTTGCCGACCAACACATTTTTGGAACATATGCCCCGCATTCGTAGCTATCCATAGCCTCTGTTTCTTTTCTCTTCATTTCCCGATTAGGAGAAGGATCGACTAATGACCAGCCTCCCTTCAACTCACTCATCAGGATTTCAACACAGAGGGACACAACAGCAGCAGTAACGGTAACATCCGGGCGACATAGCGTTAGGGTGCCTTTTCAAATGTATGTAGAGATTATGCAAATTGCACAATTAAAGTCACACTAATATATTAATAGTGGTCCACTTTCGTGCAGGAACGGCCATATGACATTGTGAGCCTCGCAGCTGGAGGAAGGGACGCAATACGACAATCCATGGCAGTCTCCCTATGTTCACAACTACAAGTCTCGGATTACCAAGAGTAACGGTGAACATATTTAACTTTCTTCGAGTAAAACGCATTAAGTAACATACCTCTTTTATAAGAAGGTCAGAAACTTATAACACAACCTTTCCTTTACATTTTCTTGTAACCAGAGACACAGAACTGCCAGTACCAGGCTTGCAGGTCTAACAGCTAAACACAGCTCTACGCATTCTTGCTTTGTCGTGAGAGCCTCCAGAGCCTGTTCTTTGGTTTCCCACTCCGGGCTGGCCCCGGATCTTGGGATACAGTTTCCGACAGACAGAAAATACAGCCGGGAACTAGAGATTCAAATTTAGTCAGTCTATGCTTAGTAATTATAAGCACTTCTTTAGCGGTCCACTCACACTATCTTTATGTATTTCACGCAGGGTCCTCAAATAGGACGCCCTGAAGAAGGCGGTTAAAATAACTACATTATCCCCCGAAATGTGAAGACAATAAGGGAAACACAATTGACTAATTTCAGTTCCATGCCAGTTCCCTTCTAATGTTTGTCACTTACTATTTCACATCGGCAAGACATCTTGTACTTTAAAGACCCAGACACAAGACTCCAAATACCACAAGACCAGGAGTACAACTTAGTAACTCCTGGAACAGCTACCAAGGACTTCATACATTGGAATTGTTAGATGCATTAATTGAATATGTAGTCTATGTTATGTTATAAGCATTTAATTTTCATTTTGCATTTTCCTTTTTTTGGCTTTTTCTCTCTTCCTGAAACACAAAGTCTAACAATTAATTATAATTGATGTGAAATCAAGATTTTGATTAATGCTTAAGAAGATGTATGAGATTTGATTTACACTCATACTGAATTGTGTTTTTTTCTTCTTTAGATTTCACCCATTTCACATGACACACAGAATAACCCTTGTATTGTATGTTTCTTTCAATTTGTTGTCTTTTTAATCAGAATATTATTATTATTTCTATTCACACAAAATATTAATAACCTAATTGCATTTTTATTGAGTTTCTTATTCCTCTTATGATTGAGGTCACACATGCAAGAGTAATGTGAGTGGTTCTTCTTAGATGTTTTGTCCAAAAATTGCCACAAATAAGGAGTTAGGACAAGGAAGAACCTAACCTGACATCCACAAGTTAGTGGAGTGTTGCAACCCAGTTATTTTTTTCACATTGAGATACGAATAGGATACACATATTTTTGATGGACAACAAAATCGTCAACTCCAAGTACACACCAAGACACCAGGTAGCCTTACAGCTATGGCCACCTGTCACTCTGGATCCCTTATGGACAATATCTAACCAGTGCGCACATCCATAACTTACACAACACACTGATACCAATACAAAAACTAGCACACACCGGAGGCACTGAGTCATACCCATATGGTTACAGCACACTGGCCCTTCTGCACCAACTCCCACATGCAAAACAACACTCACAGATGCCAGTTCCTTATGGTTGTGAACCTGTCCTCTCATCCTATCCTCACTAACCTCCCCACCCCCTTTTCTTCCAGAGCCACGGGAGTGCCTGGAGACTCCCCTTGGGTGGTAGCAGTACGCGGTATAAATCAACATAACATATATTTGGCATTTTAATTTTAATGAAATGATATGTTGAGTCTATTAGAATTCTGTGGGTTTCATCACGACATACAGTAATTTGCATAAGTGTCTGTTGTAGGCTTTCTCTGGGGATGCATTGCACTGTGTGTGGAATGTTGTGAGGTCATGTGGAATGTGATTCTATGAGTGGTGTTGTGCATTCTGCATCATTGATGAGAAAGGCAGTTAGATCTGGATGCCGGAGAGTGTTTGATGTGCCAGTGTCTCTCAGGATATTAACTTACCTGTTAATAGTTTTCACCAACCCAGCTTAATCAAAAATCTCCCCTACAGCCAAATGCTAAGGGTCAAAAGAATAGTTAGTGACCCTACTGATTATGAAAAAGCGGTGAAAAACATGGGAGACAAGTTTTTGGAGAGAGGCTACTCTGAAGTTGAAATAGAGGCGGCGACAGTCCGCACAGCAGCACAAGACAGAAAGGAATTATTAAAACCTCAAACAAAAAACAAATCAGCACCCCCTCTAGTCTTTGTATCTAAATTTTCCAGACAAAGCAATCGAATCAAACAAATAATCAAGAAAAACTGGAACGTGATAACTTGTGATCAAAGAATAGAGCATCTGTTCAGGGAATTCCCAACTTTCGCATATCAACGCAGTCAGAATCTGAAAGACAAGATGGTGAATACCAAACCTCCATGCAAGAAGAAACTCACAGACCGTATTGGCACATTCCCGTGCATCAATTGCAGTAATTGTCAGTACATCATGAAAGGACCAACCATTAACCATCGCCAGTCTGGAGAAAAAATCAAATTAAAAGATTTTGCGACGTGTGACACCCAAAATACCATCTATGGTATCAAATGCCCCTGTGGGCATTTTTACATCGGACAAACACAACGTACAGCGAAGATTCGTTGGAATGAGCATAGATCTTGCATTAGGAATCGAACAGTTACCTCGGCGGTAGCAAGACACTGGTGTGAGAAACGCCACAGTTTGGCACAGATTAAATTTTTTATCCTAGAAGTGGTACAAAGGTATAACAAATATGAACATTTTCAAAAGAAACTTGATCAACGTGAAACTTACTGGATTGATCGTTTGGGGACACTGGCACCTAAGGGGATCAACGAAGAAATAAACTATATGTGTTATTTGTAATTCCTTTTTTTCCTTTAAGATTTTTTCCTTGAAATTTGCCGTGATGGATTTCCAATGATACAGTGGGCTGTTTTTATGAAGATATTTACTGACAGTTTTCAATTGTTTACAGAAAAATGAACTGTATCTTATTTCTGTTCACTAACTTCTAATGATATATTTGATTACACATTTCTAGTGTTCCACTGTATGCTTTTTCACCACTTGACCAAGATATGCATCGCCAGTTTATGCAGCACGAGAACGATTTCGATATAATTGCACTGATTGAGCTAATTTGTTTCTTTGTTCATTGTGTATTTTCATAATATATTGCTACATAGCTATGTGACAGCTGCTAAGACACACGATAATGTTGTTCGCTTTACCGCTTAGATACACGAGAATGTCGTGCGCCTAAGTTACAAAGGTTGAAACACCTGCATGAGTAAGCATCCGTTCTACGGATCACGTTTCCATTGTGATGAGTCCCGCCACCCGTGACGCCACGGTGGTGGGACCCAAGGCGTACGTGCTCTGACACGATGCCGTTTTGGTCACCATGGGAACGTTTAAATTCCCAGACTGAGATTTGCGCGCGTACCTGTGCAAATGCGGCTGACACTGACTCAGCGTTGCTGCACGGTAAGGCTGACTTTACTTCACTCCCTTCTCGGTATACATGGCCTTAATTGTTAACTACTTATTACTGATTAACCCTCCTGTGGTTTTGCAGGAACTTGAACTACAAGTTGTTGTCTTTTCCACTGGATGGTAATACGAACACGAACCATTTGGATATATAGGTATGAACAACATCACTTTTTTATTCAGCTCTGCCTGACTTACGCTGTGATAGCAACTAACGCGTTTTGATGCTTAGTGATTGACTTGGAATTTTTCTCTTTTTTTCATATCGTCCTCATTATGGAACACTTGGATCTGGTATGTGTTTGGAATTGCTATTGTGATAATCGTCACTATTACTGTTAATTTATTGATATATGTGAACAGATTATTGATTGAATGTACCGCCCTGATGAAGGTTTTTTACAACCGAAATGCATTGGCATATGTACATATAATCCTAGCCTTATTTTGGCACAGCCTCATGGAATATGATACCAAAATATTCATTTGGGTGACTTTCTAACTACCAAAGGAGATGTGAATAAACATTTCTTTGATACATTTAGTTAATGTTGACAATTCATTTATTTTTTGGCAATTGGTCCATATCTAATGTGCAGCCCTATTTTAGGGCCAACTGAGAGCACTGGTTTTTTGATAGAGCAGTTCAACTCTATCTTTTTGCTTGTAATTAACTTACCTGTTACCACTTACCTGGTAATCTGTAGCACGGAATAAACATACCTGAAGAAGCTTTGGGTCAGTGTCTTCATTACCCACGCGGCTACCGCAGTATCCTTATTGTGGCAAAGTATCCCAGTTTGAATTACACAGTATATTGCTCATTGTCATTCTCATGTGACAAGATCCAGAGCTCCGCAGCACAGAGAAAAGCTACCAGAGGATCTGAGGAGATAGTTCCTGATAGAATGGAGGAGAATGTATGACAAGCAGTGCCCTCTGAGAGGTGAGGGAATCGTGTCAGATCAGAGAAAGGTGGCCGCGGGGCACTATACACTGAGAGGAAAAGGAATACTAATGGGGCGGGAAAGGGACACGCTGTTGAGCAGTACCCAGCGAGGAACCTCAGAGAGACTTGCAAATGGAATTCCCAGAGGAGAAATGGAAAGTTTCATCTGAGAGGATGCTGGAAAGTCCCAGAGTGCCTCACACCAGAATATCTGACAATGTGACTCTAAGCAGTGGCAATGGGGGGGAGTGACTGTGTCATGTTGACTTATGTTCCGGGTGGCGGGAGGCGGGTAGAGGAAGCAAGACGTATTACAAAGTGCTCCGTGTCCGTCTATCATTGCCTGCGCAGCAGGGTGAGGGGAAGGCCTAACCTAGGCCACAACACTGGTGACGAGGCGGTGTAAACGCTGTCGAGACCCACGTCGAGAGCTGCTACGCCTCGAGCGGTTGCCTGGAGGCAGCGGCCATGGCACCACGCACACGGAGGAATGACGGAGCAAGGTCGCGTGACTCGGCGCAGGTGCGCCGGAGTCGGAGCTTATCATCCAGGGCCCATGAGGGCAGAGAGACGGCCCGGGCTGCGGCGGTGTGTCAGAACGTTCCCAAAACATTCTATTAAAGAAGCGATCATAGGCTTGTGAGGGCATACGGACACCCTGGGCCGCGGCGGTTCTTCAGAACGTTCGCAAAACGTTCTATGATAATTCTATAGCCCCGGGCAGTGGCCGTGACCACGTGCCAAGAGTGACATAATTCAGGCCCAGGCTCAGGGGTCCAGCACATGCCCACTGAGGTGAGAAGGGGCTCCAATATTAGTGATGATGCTCATGTCTGGGGAGGCGGCCATCACTTCAATGCACATAGGGGTGTGAGGGTACACTTCCACCTGACATGGTGCTCGTGCCACCCAGGCAGCTGTGGGACCACGGAGGCATAGCTGCCGCATAGTGCGGGCACTCAAGTAAAGATAATATCTATCCCAGATGGAGGTCAGGGCGCACAAGCCCAAATTCAAGGGCCACCAGTGCAAGGGCCACCGGCACACAATCAGACCCCATATAGACAGTCTGACACCCTAGCGGCCCAGATGCCTGGCACCTTTGATGTGGCTGACACAAGCAACATGGGTCCTAGATGGGCCCGATTGATGAGAGATTTTGAACTGTTTATGGGGGCCACAGGACCCATTGCGGATGATAGGCAAAAATGCCTCCTCAAACTGGCCAGCCACATGTGACATCCATCATTGATGAGATGCCCCCAGATACCATTGACTCCATCCAAGACCTAAAGGATGCTTTGGCGGCATATTTCACCCCGCACACAAATGTGGACTATGAGCGTCTCTTGTTCCATAGCACCAAACAAGCCAAGGGACAGACAATGGACGCTTATGTCATGAGACTTTGCAGAAAAACACTGTGATTTTGCCAACTACTCCAATACAGAGGCCCTGATATCGCAAATCATCGCAGGGTGTGAATCACAAACATTCAGACGGAAATGACTGCAAAAGTCTCGCACCCTAGACTTCAACAACCCCACACCACCAGAGACGGTACATCGACTCCTGCAGGAGAGAAGAGTGGAGGAGCCGTACTGCTACAAGTGCAGATTCGAGTACCTCCACGATGGCACGTGCCCAGCCATTGGCCAGCGATGCGCAGCATGCGGAGAGGCGGGCCACTTCAAGTTGGTGTGCAGGCCCGCCAGGGCGAAAGGTAGGGAGAGAACCAGAGAAACACCAGTGAGACCCAAGCTGAGGGCCATACTGGCGGCTCAACCACATCCCAGCACCACATCACAGCGCTCGCAAGGCCACGCAAATCTGGAAGAGAGAGAGTGAGATTCGGGGGAAGACAGACAGAGACGTGACAGAATAGAACGGAGGAGATATGTCACGCGGATGAGACCGGAACGCATATCCAGACGTCACGTACAGTATTTAGTGGAACAATACCCATCAGAATCAGACATCAGCTCATCAGGAAGTGATCAGAGGAAGAACACATATGTGTACACGCTAGGCAACCCCACAGCCACAGAGCACAGTCCAACCTTATTCATGATGTTGAATGAACAACCAATAGAATTCCTCATTGACACCGGGGCCACAGTGAATGTAGTCAGTGAAAAGGTCTTCAAAGAACTTCCGAAAGGGCTAAACCTAACCCCAGCAACCATAGACATTTATGCATATGGTGCCAATGCACCCCTCAGATGCATAGGACAATTTGAAGGCCTGTGCCACTACAAAGATCATGAAAAGAAGATACCCATACACATCCTGGCTAAAGAAACAGAAAGTGGCTGTGTCCTCAGCTTCAAGGCAGCTGCCGACATAGATCTCATACACATATAGTACAACATCATGGTACATAAATACGTTGACCCGGTCGAGATGATCAACAATCTCTACCACAGCCTGTTCAAGGGCATAGGAAGACTCAGGAACAGGCAAGTGAAACTCCACATATATGACTCAGTAGGCCCTATAGCTCAGCACTACAGAGGCATCTCGGTAAACATTCAAAAGAAAGTGGAAGATGAACTTCACAAACTGCTAAGCAGGACATAATAGAACCAGCCAAGGGCCCCACCACGTGGGTATCGGCAGTAGTACCCGTCCCTAAAAAGGGGTCAGAAGCCGTCCAACTATGTGTTGACATGAGGCTGCCCAATCAAGCCATACAAAGAGAGAGACACTTGGCTCCGCGCATCACTGACATGATCCACCTATTGAACAGTGCCAAAGTCTTCTCCAAGTAGGACTTGAAGAAAGGGGACCACCAACTGGTGCTGAGCCCTGAGAGCAGAAATATCACCACTTTTGTCACCCATCTGGGTCTGTTTCGTTTTATAAAAGACTAAGCTTTGGGGTGTCCTCAGCGGCGGAAATCTTTCAGGCTGAAGTGCACAACGTTATAAAGCATATTCCAAACTGCTTAAATTATAGCAACAACATCTTGGTCTTTGGAACAGATGTCAATAAGCACAAAGAAGCCCTGACAAAGGTATGTAAGGCCTTGGAAGCTGTCAGCCTCACGTTAAATCGTGACAAAAATGCGAATTCAGGAAAAGCACTTTGCGCTTCTTTGGGCTCATTTTCTTGGAGAGCGGCATGACACCAGATCCAGAAAACGTTGCAGCGCTAAACCAAACAACGCCCCCCTCAAACGTGTCAGAACTGATGTCCTTCTTCGCCAGCTATTGCACATGTTATATCAGGGACTTTGCCACTGTGAGTGAAGCTTTGAGGGCGCTAACCAAGCAAGATGCCACATTCCACTGGTCGGACAAATGCCAAAAGGCTTTTGAAACCATCCGTGAGCGGGTCGCCAAAGCGGAAAACATTGATATTATGATCCTAGTCACACAACTGTATGACCGTGGACGCTAGCCCGATAGGCCTCTGAGCCATCTTTGGTCAGTGGACCCGATGGATCCGGCCCAGACTCATATCATTGCATACACCAGAAGGAGCCTCTATGCCACTGAACAAGCATATTCCCAGGCTGAAAAGGAAGGTCTGGCAGGGGTGTGGGTGTGCAAACTTTTCCACCTCTTCTTGTACGGCAAACCATTTCGTGTAGTGACTGACCATCAGGTGCTAGTTTCTGTATGGCAACCCACTAGCAAAAATGCCACCTGCATCACCAGATAGGGGTTGAGTCTGCAAGACTACTCCTTCGAGATCACACACCAGCCTGGAAAAGGTGAGAACCCTGCGGATTTCCACTCCAGATGCCCCAGAACGGGATGCCTCCCCAAACCATCTGTGGCAGATCAATATCTCTTATATCTCATACATATGAAATACCAGAGGGAATGGAAATGGCTGAAATAGCCTGTGAAGTAGAAATTTTTGAGGCTGTCGGATCATCTGTAAAGGACTCTGCTCGGGTCTCTGGAGAAGAGCCAAGGAGAGAGGGCGGGCAGCGGGTGAAGCGGTACGAGTAGAAGTGGAGCAGCTGCTACAGGTGAAAGAGGAGCTAGCGCTCTCAGACGATCACCTGTTGTTTAAGGACTGCACAATGGTGATTCCCACATCATTGAGGAAGAATATTGTCGCACTTGTACACGAGGGCCATCGAGGTGTAGTATCTACCAAAAGCATGCTGCACCAGAAAGTCTGGTTCCCTCGGATCAACTCCCTGGTGGAGGAGTTGCTAAAATCATGCCCCAATTGTTGCCTCATCACTCTCAACCAACACCCTGAACCACTAAAGATGTCTGAACTCCCTGAAGGGATATGGGAGGCAGTAGCGGCCGACTTCTTCGGACCCATTGAAGGGGGGGAAGTACGTGCTAGCCATCATGGACGAGTACTCCAGGTACCCTGAAGCCCAGCTTGTGTCGCTGACGGTGGCCCAGCATTGGACCGCCTCTTCACAGCCTATGGTGTCCCGAAAGTGCTAAAGACAGACAACAGGCCCCCATTCAGTGGACACAACTTTGCACAGTTTGCTGAGTGCATGGGATTTCAGCATCAGAAAATCCCTCCCTTGTTGCCTCAAGCGAAAGGCATGATTGAGAGGTTTATGGCCAACTTAGAGAGAGCATTACAAGTCGCCAAACGCACGGGGCAACCGTATGAGCAGGTACTGCATCAGCTGCTACGGGACTATCGGAGCACTCCGCATAGCACCACCGGAAAGACACCAGTAGAAATAATGTTTGGAAGGGATATCAAGACGAGGTTGCCCCAAGCTAACGTGGCAGGTAATCATCCCTGTGTAGACAGAGAAGTGAGGGAGGGTGATGAAGCAGCAAAGGAATGCATGAAAGCGTATATAGATGAGCGCAGGGGAGCACGAGAGCCTCTGATGGAATTGGGAGAAGTAGTCATCGCAAGGCAGGCACAGACACATAAGCACACCTCGTTCTTTCGCAAGGTAACCTTGCTCATCACTGCAAAGAAGGGGTCCATGGTCACGGCCCAAGGGACTGAGGGTCCCACCACTCGCAACTCATCTCACTTTAAGAATATTCCACCATCAGCTAAGTGGGAGAGTGGTTGTCCCTATTGTCAATGCATCGGATGATCCCTTTCAAGGTGATTAGGAGGACACTGGAGGCTACGACCAGGAGGACCAGTTCGAAAGTGGAGCCATCAGCAGCCCCCCTGTGCAGGGTAGCTCGTGCCTGCAGCGAGCTCGAAACAAGCCTCGCCATCTCATTGAGGAAATGGCCTACTTAGTCATGTTTGGACTCCAGCCTGTTGCAGAGCCTGTGACTGTTTAAAATGGGGGGAGATGTTATGTTTATGTATGTTCAGGGAGGCGGGAGGAGGGGATGGGGAGTGAAGCGGGAGGGCGGGGTTTGGGAAAAACAAGTTTCATTTTGAATAAAGCAAGACATATTACGAAATGCTCCGTGTCCGTCTATCATTGCCTGCGCAGCTGGGTGAGGGGAATGCCTAACCTAAGCCACAACAGACTCTGAGAGGGATGAGAGGTATGAAGGCTGTATCAGAGGAGGGAGGTGTTGCTAGGGACTGACAGAACATTAGTGGGAAAGAAGCCCACTGGTGAGCAGCAACCGAGGAGTGGTACCATGTGAGAGGCACAAGGTTGTCAATATGAGGTGAGGGGTAACGAGTCCAAAGAAGGAAGAACAAATGAGGAAGTGACCGAGGAATTGGAGCAGTTGTCCCATCCACAGAATCAAAACTGAACAAAAAGAAGGCTGTAGAGTCAGACCAGATCAGTGTCGCCAAAGTAGGGAAACTGTGCTGTATCCTGGAACCTGGAGTGAAGGTTCCCAAGCACATGCCAGAAAATCATTTATCATCATGAGGAAGACAGCTATATCATGCTGCACCATGGAACTTGCAGTCTAGCTTCCCAGCCTTACACCAAGGACCCTTGAAAACTGTAATGTGGAAATAAAAATTGCACCCCATCTCAAACCTTGAGCAAAGTTTCTCAAGGACAAGCCAACAACCATCGAACATTGAGAGGGTGAAAGGTAACCTGTCGAGGAGGTTGCCAAGCGCACATTCACAACCATTGAGTGTTGTGGGGAATAAAGAGGAATGGAGAGCATCCTGGAACCTGGAATGAAGATTTTCTTTCCTATTAGAACCACTTGTGATCCCTATGAAGCAGCAAAAGAAAATTCTGCAACCTGGAATGAAGGCTCCCAAGCAAATAGCAGTGCCCATATTTCCAGCTCTGGCTTGACAGCAGAAGCAAATGCACCCAAAACTCAGGACCTGGGCCAGATCAGAAATTAAATCCGGCCACAGTACAACACCATTGCACAAAAAATAGGGAGAATGTGGAGAGAAAATTCCAGCGCCAGATGGATAGGTCACAATCGAGGTTAAAAGAAACACAGCAGACCTTCAGGGCCTGGAGATCGAGGTGGAATACATGCAAATCTTGAAAGACAACTTGTAAAACACTTTCAGAGACACAGACGAGTGCTATGCAATTGAAGTGGACCCCTTCAACAGCATCATACTCCAACTGGAGGAAGATCTCACACAGGTACGTAACGAAATCCAGCTGCAAGCTCAGGACTATCAATCACTGCCAACATCAACAGGAAGTTGGAAGCAGAAATCAAGACCTACCGCACTTGTGGATGGCGGTGACTAATGCAGCCTGCAGAATGCCCTCACCAGCAGCAAGGTGCTAATTGATCATCGTTGTTGCGTAGTACGCAAAACATGTGAGCATGCGCGAGCCTTGTTATGGCTCGCGCATGCGTTGTTGAATAAAAGAGGTCCCGGTCACCAGTTGCAGCCGGGACCCTGTACCAGCAACACGCATCCCAAGTCTGTCCATGCTTGACTGCGTGTGCATGCGAGTGCGGGCGACCTTGGGGGTCACACATCACCCGTAACATTGTCGATGAGGATCCGCAGTGGCGGAGAACGCGACATTGCTCCAGTTGGTTGTTGGAGAGAGTGTCTCTCCCCACGCGGTCACAGATCTACGCAGGAGGCCGGTGGCCATTTTGTGAACACGCGGATCAGGCGGTTACGGCCCACATGGGTGCTCGTGCGCCGGGCGTGATACACAGATTCTGAATACATTTTTGGACATTCCAGGACCCTGAAAGCAAAAGAGGCCTTGGATTTTCGACTTGGGAGACTTTGGCGCCCATGCCTGAATTTGACACCTCGGGCCCACCATCCAAACTGGGGCCGAAGTGGCTACTGTGGGTGGAGAAACTGGAAATGTTTTTCAGGGCCTTGAGTGAGACGGATGATGATGCTAAGGTGGCCACGATGGTGTACTGCGCTGGCACAGAGGACCATCTGATTTTTGACTCGCTTAACCTTCAGGTGGTCACCTATGATGCAGTGAAACAGGCCCTTCCTCCCCATGGCGAATGGCGATTTCGACAGATTTGTGATGTGTGCTGAGAAACAGCAAGGGGAAGAATCGTTGGACCAGTTCTGTGCAAGATTGAGGCGCCTCGCTAGCACCTGCAGGTGGGTGAATGAGGAGGAGATGGTGCGAAATCAGTTGATACAGGGGTGCACTTACGGGAAATTGCGTAGGCAAGTGCTTAGAGAACCAGGCCTTACACTGACGCAAATCCTGGCCACGGGAAGGGCCTATGAACTAGCTGAGTCGAGAGGTGTGAAAATGGATGCTGCAGTGCAACCGGGGAAAAGTGAGGATGCTTTTGCGGTTGGCCGCTCTGCCCCAGGGAGGTCGCGTTGGGGTCCCAAGAGAGCGGACAGTACCTCAGCACCCGGTAATCCACAGTCCTGCCCGTACTGTGGATACGATTTGCCACATGTGGCAGAGTGCCCCGCAAAAACAAGAGTCTGTGGAAGGTGTGGCACGCCAGGACACTACGCGAGAGTGTGTAGGGCCACGACCCCAGTAGCGGCATCCAAGGGGCCAGCAAGAGCAGTTGGGTGAAACCCCAGGTGTTTGAGGGGCGTGTCCATGATAGAGCAAGGGGTGCAGGATTTGGACATTGCCGAGGTCGAGGAAGATGAAGACGAGTTCTTTTTCATTTCCAGCATTGCCATGGGGGCGAAGCAGAGCAGGCAACCGACATGATATGATATGATATGATTGTTTATTTATATAGCGCCAATACAGAATGTGTTTCAAAGTGCTTCGAGGCAAGGGAGGGAACAAGGGAAAATACAACCACATTCTTACAGGCCATGAACAGTAAGGATGTGAAATTAACTATCGTACTCGGCCTGATGACATTTCAGATAGTGCAAGAGCTAAGACATAGATAAGGAAGGGAGGGGGAGAGTGGGAAGGAAATGGAAACAGACAGGCGACTACCATACTAGGCCTGACGACATTTCTGGTAGAGCCGGAGAAAAACAAAAGGTGAGGGAGAGGGGTGCAGAAAGGGAGGGGAGGAACAAAACAAGCGACTATCATACTAGGCCCGATGACATTTCAGATAGTGCTGGAGGGATGGTGGGGAGGAAAACAGTATTGGGAGGGTGGAGGAAACAGATGAGGTTGCTATCATATTAGGTCCAGGGACAATTCTGATAGAGTAAGTGCATCAAAGAAAGTAAGGGGAGGAGATAGGAAAAGGGAGAAGGGAAAGGAGAAGAGAAAAGAGAGTAAGCAGTCAAAAAGAGTGGAGAAACAAGAGTGGAGAGCAAATACAATTGCCGAAGTCAGTAGTAACACATAATGTTGCAAGTCAGGATACAAGATGAAGATGGGAACAGCATGATTCAGGGCCACCATGAGTACAAGATGCAAAGGAAGTCCAGCATGAGAGTTGAGAAAGAGTGACGCACCGTGAATGAATGAAGTCCATAAAAGTCAAATCCAGCATTTGCCACAAGACAGTGATGGTGAAGTAAGGCACCAGGTGAGCAGGGTTTGCTAAGTGGTGAAAAGGAGCAGCAGGCAGGAAGGTACCAGTGGGCAAGGCTTAGGTAAGGTGACCTAGATCCACTTGCACCTGCCTGGAGCAAAGAGTGGACGAATTTGTGCACACATGCATTCCGTGCCAGGCGGCCAGTCCGGCGGAGAGAGGTCCCCTCATCATGACCATGGAAAGAAGTGAGCAGCCGTGGGGCACTGTGCATGCCGATTTTGGCTCCACGGGTCGAGGAATGCACTTTTTGGCGGTCGTGGATCAGTGGTCACGATATCCGGAGGTCGAGCTGGTTGAGTCTACGGCCAGCAACTACACCATCTCGGCGCTGGAGAAGATGTTCGCCACCCATGGTTTCCCCAAGGAAATATGCTCGGACAATGGCCCGCCATTCCAAGGGCAGCAGTTCGCCAGGTACTGTGAGGAGAGTGGCATCATACATCGGAAAGTCTCTCCACTCTGGCCCAGGGCAAACGGCCAGGCCGAACGCTTCATGCGAACACTCAACAAGATCTTCTGCATCTCATTGGAAGGGGGAGGGGAACTGCGTCAGAACCTTTTTGAGTTCCTCCGAGAGTATTGGACAACACCCCATCAGTCCATGGGGGTTCGGCCGGCCGAGGCCCTGTTTAAACGATGCCCCAAAGGGCTGTTGCCTGAGGTGGAGGGGCGACTCCCCGGTGTGATTGATAACAACCGCATGCACCAAGAGCGGGCGAGTGCCCGCCGGAACATGCAGGATAAGACGATCGAAGTAGGGGACATGGTACTGGTCCGGAACAGGCGTCCGGAAGGGAAGCTGTCCCTCACGTATGAGGCCCAGCCATTAGGAGTGACCCATGTCAAAGGGTCCATGGTCACGGCGGCCAACCGGAGGGGCACAATCACCATGAACGTGTCCTACTTCAAGCGGACTGAGGCCAGCCCACCGGGAGACCCGCCAGGAGCGCCGCCAGAGTCATCCGCCCCGGGGCCACGAATGGTGCCACCACCGGTGGATGAAGAACCTCCAGCGGCCGTGGGAACCCCGATGGCCCCTCGAGAGGAGGTACCCGAGATGGGAGGGGCGGCAACGCCCATCGAGGTTCCAAGACTTCATCATGGACCCTGCCTTGTAAGAGGTTGAGAACTGCGACGGTGCACCAAGGTTTTGTTTGTTGTGGTTATGGTTTACACGTGTTCGTTGTTTGGGGGAAAAGGAGGGATGTTGCGTAGTACGCAAACCATGTGAGCATGCACGAGCCGTGATATGGCTCGCGCATGCGTTGTTGAATAAAAGAGGTCCTGGTCGCCAGTTGCAGCCGGGACCCAGTAACAGCAACACGCGTCCCGCGTCTGTCCATGCTTGACTGCGTGTGCGTGCGAGTGTGTGTGCGGGGGGCCCCGGAGGTCACCTGTAACAGTTGTGAGAACAAGAGAGTGCACACTGGACCCTGGAACCTGGAGTGGCGCTTCCTAAGCACACAAGAGTGCTAATTGGTTGTTGTGTGAACAAGAGAGCACACACTGGACCCTGGAACCTGGGGTAAAGGTTCCAAGGAAGAAACAGTGATAGACGAACATTCTGGGAAAGGGAGGAGAACAATCCACAGTCCCTGCTGACATAAGAATAAACACCCTGAGATTGCTATTTTAAAAAAGGAAATTTCGCTGTCTAATGTGTTTCCTTTACATGACAACCCCACACAAAACAAGATAGGCCAAACAAATATATACTTTTGAAAATAGGAAAGCAAACGCACTCTATGAGAAGTGATTGACACTCAAAAAAGCTCATTCACTGAGATAGGCTTTTAAAATAACCCAATGTTTTCACACACAGGAGGCAGTTGTTTAATCTACGAATAGTTGGACGAAATCCTGGCAGGTTAATTAGGCCTTTGCAAGAATCCTGCTCTCTTTTTTCATACAACCGCTTTTAAAGAAAGGAGTCCCAATTCTAACCTTATGAGGGCCATTGGGACTCCAGGAGGTAAGCCCAAAATCCAGCGCCAGAATTTGCCTTCGATGACCTAGAGCCAAGCCAAATCAGAAGTCCAAAGAGCCTCTAGGCCATAGGTAATCATTGGAATAAACACTTGGATGTATAAATGCCATGTGGCCCACTATGTGAAACCGCCCTGTTTGCTAGCAAATCTAGCCATCAGTGCAGAGACTTGGGCAGCTCTGATAATGCGTATTTGTCTGCATACATTATATTCACCATGAGGTTCAAATTCGACCTCCAAATATCGATAGGACGGGGTGTATGCTATGTTTGTATTACCCACCATGAGGCTAGTACAGCTGACTCTTTTATAAGTATAACTTTGGTTTTCTCAAGGTTGATGGTCAGACCGTTGTTTTTAGCATAATCCCATAGTGCTATCGCCGATCTTCTAAGTCCACCTATGGTATTATCTAACAAAAAAGTCATCATCGGCATAGGCTAACACTGAACAAGGGGACTCTCCAATTTTGGCGAGAAAGTTGCTGACGGCCTCAATTGCCACTGGTATGTCATGGATATATAAATTATAGACTAATGGTGCAGTGACACACCCTTGTTTGACCCACCTATTCTTTTGGACCATTTTAGTCATATGCCCTTCTTGATCTATTCTAACTGTGGTATTATGATGAGGAGTCTGAGGTAATATAAGAGTCCCTTTGGACACCCAATAAGTTCTAATTTCGACCACAACTGATCTCTAGGGATGGTATCGAACGCTGCCTTAAAATCAATTTGCAGCGCATAGAGTGGAGGCTGCCCCTTAGTAAGCACTCTAGAGCGTAAAATATCCATCACAGCAAGGTTGTGAGTCGTGGAGTATTCCCGCCTAAGCCCACTCTGAAATTTACACAAAATGCTGGCATTGTCCACCCATTTCTGCATTTCACTCAGCAATAAAGATGCAAATAATGTACCTGTAGTATCTAACATAGACAACAGTCTATAATTATTGGGATCTAATCAATATCCGTTTTTAAAAATAGAGATACGGATCGCAGTCTGCAAGGAATGTGGAACTTTTCCATGTTCCAAGATCTTCTCAAACAAAATGGATAATAGGCTAGCCCAAAACTCAGGATAGTTCTTAATAACAATATTGGCTAGCCCATTAGGTCCTGGGGCTCTTGAGGATTTTAGCTCTTTAATTTTGCCCAATATTGCCTCCTGTGAAACATCAAAAGGACGATATGGCGGGGCTTTTCTTAATGGACTGGATTCGTCCACCACTGATGCAGAGTTGCTTTCTTCCAAGAACTTTTCCCATACATCTCTGCTTATTGGATTAACTAGTAGACATTTATTATTCCCCCTAGACTCACTTAAAAGTGCCCAAATACTTCGTGAATTTTTAGAGCAAATAGTTTGAACTAATCGCTGATGAGCACGATTACTTACTGCCTTTTTGATGTTCTTAATAGTGGTCCTGTATCTATTTTTTGTTTTCCTGACCAAGACATCATATTGTGGCATAGGTAGGTTCTTCACCTTGATTCTACGAAGATCAGCTCTTAGGCCCCTCTTAGCGTCTCTAATCTCTTTATTAAATGGCGGCAGATTACCTTTCACTCTTATCATTGGGCCCCTAGTAGATGTTGCATGTTTACCGGACAAAGCCGAGACCCAGTCTTCGATTGCATTAATGGTCATGACATAAAAATCAGGAGGGCTCAGAATGTCCTCAGATATTAAGGGTTCAGTGGCCATTCTTATGTTTTTATCCGACCAATTTATTCTAGTACAAGCATCATTGACATTTATTGTGCCAATATTACTTTGCAAGGAGGTGCCCCGCGGAATGTTAAAAATACACCGGAGGATTGCATGTTCACTCCAATTATTCGGGATCACTTCCATATCAGCAACTTGATGTAACATGTTGGGGCACATAAATATATAATCCAATGTACTGAATGTAACACCATTAGACCATGTCTGTTTACCCGGGCAATCACTAGGGGTGCGGCTGTTAATCATTTCAAGTTCGCAACAGTCAAATAAACGCAACCATCCTTGTCCTTCCAAATCTTTTTTAGTGTGAATCATTAAACATTTTTCATTCAACTTGGGATTCAGAGAAGAACTTCCTGTACCTGTCATATGACAATTAAAGTCCCCCAAGACTACAACTGCTGAGTTGCCAGGTTTTATCGTCCAAGATATCATTAGCTCCTGCAATGCCTCTTGGATTTGCTCCCTTATTACTGCTCCAGGTGGGTTATACACATTAACAAGGAGGAATCTTTCTGGGCTAACCTACCGCCCAAATTCCACCTCAACTGCAATAAGATTATTCTCTTGATTGCAGTTGACCCGTCTGGAGGCCAATGAGTTTGTAACCCCAACAAGTAGACCCCCAAAAGGGTGACCTCTTTCTCCCCTTGATGCATATGTTTGATACACAGCAAAACCATCTAATACCAAAGGGTCCATTGCCCAAGTTTCTTGCAAGCAGAAGCAACTGTGTTTGGTCAAAACCTTAGCAGAGCCCTCCGTGCTCAGCAAATGGGTGAAGCTTCTGCAATTCCAAGTGAGGATGGTAAAGTCTCAATGGTTAGCTAATACACCCGGGAGAGACTCCAACAACCATTTTAAAGCTTGCTGTACTTCGGCAATATCCAATCGTTTTCCTTCGGCGAGATCCAATCATTTTCCTTCAGTAGCAGTAGAGCATACTGGTCCCTTTAGAGGATTTACCGATTCCTCAGGTACAGCACTAGCATTGATCTCATTCAGATTGACATCAATGTCAACATCTACTGACCTCAGTTCATCTTTGTATTTTCTGATAATCTTGGCTGTGGATAAAAATTTACAGTGTAAAGCAGAAACATTTGGATTGGGCTGCTTCAGTGGCTCAACAAACAGAAAATCGTCAGATTTAAGAACACGAAGTTGTGGAACTGAATTAAACCTAACTAATAATTCATATCGAGCTAGCCATTTGTTTTTACCACTTTGATATAAGTTCTTTATCAGGCACAAATGATTGTCTGATGGTTCTTTACATTCTTCCTCCAATATTGGAGATTAAGTTGGTGATTTACAACCTGCACTCAATGATTTTACTAATGCAGCAGGTGATAGTGATCCCCTTTCATCATCACTATGATCCGGTATGTCCAATAGTTCGTCATCTTCAACCAAGTCTGCAACTTCTCTTGCTCCTTTAACAGCCAGCTAGTTAAGCGGCCCTTAGCTAAAGTTACCTTGCTTTAGCTTCTCTTTTCCTAGCTTTTTTGGAGCGCATATCGGGGAGTATCAAATCTTCCTCAGATGATGGCGGAATGCTTGGCTTGATGTTCTTTTGTGCTTTCTTTGCTAATCGGCGCTGCTTCCGAGAGAAGTATACTTGAGGACTTTGTTCAGGATCTAAAAAGATCTAATTACTTTGCTGATCGTTGTTTTCCTCTGCAATTTGGATGGCTTCAGAGAGGTTTTCTTCAGCATCTTCACGTTAATTTCCCAGCTGTTCCTGAAGGGTACTGGTGTTGGCCAGAATTCGTCCTGACATTTGTAACAGGATCTTAAGAGAAAATTGTATAGATGCCACTGAAGACTGCAATTCGGCAATCTCATTTGCCATAGGTGCAGGACAATCTAATTCCTCTGCTTCTTTATCTGGTCCATCTTCCATGGAAGTTAAAACTAAATTAGGAGAAGGTGATAGTCGGCCAAAGCTCCCCAATGGAGTAGGTAAGCCCAGCAATTCAGCGGTGGGACTTTCAGCCTGGGGCGACACACCGTTTCCCACTGATAATGGTATTTGTGATAACATTCCCTTTTGGATATTTAAACATAGCTCCAATAAGGAATTATAATCAATGTCATCGTAGTTAGTTGAACTCATTTGTCCGCTGCCACTAGGGCCAGGAACAGCAATTTCTTCGATAATTGTTGAATTAATTCCCAGAGGAGGGTTCAGAGGGAAAAACCCAGTAATCATGCCTTGATCTGCGGGAATAGAGTTATTAGCTTTCTTTTTTGGACACGGATTGTTCACCATAGTAGTCGGCTCAGGACTCTCCTTGCTGGGTTGTTTCCTTAGTTTCCGCAAGTTGAATTTGGTCTGTGCAGAACCTTTCCCCTTTGCGGCATTGCAAACTTGCTAATTGATGGAATAGTTATCAGGTGTTATTTCACACCCAGTATATCTCCTTCGACATAGTTCTAATTATAAATAAGTCAACTCTGGCCGCAATTCAGAGCCAACGGTAATTTTGATAAAGGATCGCAATAAATGATACCCAGGACTCTTGCAGATCGCCAATTAAACATGCTCAGTGTTGTTGGCAATTTGTCAATGAATCGAGAGGAATTAACCTTGGGTGCTCTGTAACTTTTTTTCAGGATCAAAGACCCTAAGCCCGCGGTCTCCTGAAGTCTTACTAGAAAATATTCTAATTAATCAGCTGGCTATTATCATTGGAGGAATACGGCCCTTCAGAGCCGAGATGTTCAGCTACCACTCCACCTATATTGGTGCTATAAACCCAAGTGACACCTCAATGTCCTCAGGGGGAAAGCTCCACCAATGGAACAAATATAAGCGCCATAGACCAACCTAATGCAAAGTTATTTTTTTCCCTTATATGGCATCAAGTTACAAGGCCATTGGTCAATTGGTGATAGGGGAAGGGCAGGGTGGGGAGGATTGGCGAACAGGGAAGACAAGAGAAATTGGTCTTAATTTTTTACTCTTGTGGGCCAACTCCGCCCCTTCACCCGTTCACCTGTTCCCACTGCAATCACCTCCTTCCTTCCCTCTTACCGCACTCCAATGCATCCCTGCCTTGGACTCTGACTATCTGATCTGCCGTCTTCTCTGGCTACGACCCTGATCACACTCAGGGCAGGGCAGACCAGCGTCCGGGACCGCGTCTCCCCAGGTACCCCAGCCGACTCAACCGACACTGGAGACTGCGCTCACTCTCTCATGCTTTCTCTCTCACTGGCCTGGGAGCGTGCAGATTAGAAGAAAGGACCCAGTCATATGTCAAGCCGCACCAGATTCAGAGTCCTTCGTCCTTCGTCAACGTACTCTGAACTGGCCGCCTCCGACGTTCGTTCCAGTCCTCTATCAAAGCGCTGTAGTTTACAAATGTACCCAACATTCCTAGAATCATGCTTGGATGGAGCCACTTCCATGGATGCTAACAAGTGATTCATATTTATATTGTCATGGGGTTACGTGACTTCCAATTGCACCCACTCACACGATGACAATCAGGAGCCTGGTTTGATGCCTGGAAAGTGGTGCAGGGGGCTGGGCACGGTCTTTTATTAACTAGGTCACATGGTGACACGTGAACCCAAACACGCACGCACAAGCTGTCAGGTGACAGCTTTAGTTACAGCATCCCATGCCAAGGGTAATAACAAATAACAACAACAACAATTGATAACTTTATTAACACACCAGATTGTTCTGACCAAGTCCACCACTGTCCGCTATCCCTGGCAGATGGCATTCTTGTGCAACTCTGCCCCCACTTTGCTCCTTATTCGTCTCTGGGCTGCCCACCTCGAATCACTCTCTGGGGTGGTCGGGGCACCGACTGTCTGGAGAAACACCTGTCTTCTTCTTGCTGTAAGGTCGACACCTCACCCTCCAAGCCCTCCCCTCGGGTTTTGCATTCTCCTCTTGAGTGAGGGTGTTCTTCCACAGATCTGCGCCATTGGCTGTGCCTATGACTAGCCACTGAGTCTTGCAGAGGGTGGTAAAGTGCATCTCCCCCACTGCCGACCCATCACCGGACACCCTCCAACATGTGGCATTACCCTAGGGTGTGGCGCGTTCTATAAATAATTTAAAAAAAGAAAAACCTGCAACAATATTCAGATTCTCAAAGGGTTGAATCCACCATGCCTGATCCCGCCGGTGGCCCCGCTTCCTGCCCGCCTTTCTTGGTCTAGGTGCGGATTGCGAGTGCTTCATCCACCTTCAGCCCCTTGATCGCCTTCTCAACCATTGCCGATCTTGCAGTGGCCAGCTCATGGGCTCTTCCAAGCTCCAGCATCCTTGCTAGAGGCATCCCTGGCTCCTCTAATGTTTGAGTGCAGAGTTTGTTTGAGCGGCAGGCCACTATAATTTGATCTCGGAGCATGCCATCCCCATGAACAAAGGCGCACATGATCGCCAGCAGGCGTAGCCTGGTGTAATAAGAGTCCAGAGACTCATCCAGGCCTTGAGTCACCTGCCTCAACTGGAAGCGCTCGAAGTCAATGTTCACCTTAGGTGCAAAATAATCCGTCAGCAGCTGCTTCGCTACTTGGTATGTTCCAGCTCCTTGGAGCAATGTCTTTTATAGCTTGTGGACATCGCTTCCAGCATAAAATAGCGGGAGAGTTTTCCTCCTAGCATCCTCCACTATCTCTACTGCCTCGTAAAACATTTCTAACCTCTGCAACCAATGCACCCAGTGGACCCCCAGAGATGCAGGGATCCCCTTAACATCAAACTCCGTCACTGGATGGCTGTGGAACAAAGGACCTTGCGGCTGGATAGATCTGTTCCTCCCCTGCCCCGACATTTACTCCCCACCTGGCCTCTGACCTGGCCCCTGAAAGTAACTTGGCCCTGGTGTGCTGAATGAAGTACTGCTGGGGGCTCCCCTCTTCCCACTGAAATGAGGGTCAATGTACATCCTTGTTCTTAAGTGTCTCACCTCTTTAACCTGGTCCCTTAAGGGCCACTGGACGACACCGCACAAGCACTCTCCAGGTGAGAGCTGCGGCAGGCGAGGTTACCCACACGGTGCTGACAAGTGCCTGGGGCCATATCTGCTGATATTGCCAACTTCCTCCTGCCTGCCAGAGCGCACATCCTTCTTAAACCAGTCTTCCTCCGCAAGGGCCTTGGCCACACCACACGGGCACCCCACTTTTAAAAGGGCTGCAGTGGGCGAGGACTGCCACACCACCAGTCTGTCCCCCAGGACACTCTGTGCCTCTGTGGTGTTGCGGCGACACAGCTCTTCACCGAACTCCCCCTCTGGCTAGAAGTATAAGGAACGTGAATGGGTGCCTCCTGTAGCACGCATCCGCCAAATTCAGGCCTTGCTGGACAAACTGGCAGTCATCAGGCAATTCCGCTCCAGCACACAGCTTGCCAAGCCTCGACGTGCGCCGGGGACTACGGCGCCAGCGGTCGTCAGAGATGATCCGACTGTATTTTGGAAACCGCGATGCGGCCGCCCGGTATATACGCGCACCCGTGCTGCCGGTCTGCACGCAGGACTGGGCAAACATTGTCGCCAGTTGTTAGATTGCCATGGGAGTCTGTGACTTCTAAGTGCACCCACTTGCACAATGACACACAGGAGCCGGGTTTGATGCTTGGAAACCGGTGCATGGGGGCCGTGCACCATCTTTTATTAACTAGGTCACATGGTGACACATGTGACCACACACACGCATGCTCGAGCTGTCAGAAGACAGCTTTAGTTACAAGTCCCACATATTCTAGGTATGACCTTGGCCATCGTGCTGCTTTGGTTCCTTCTTAAAGGTCAGTTGTGTTTACATTCCTGCAGGTATCATGCACTCTGAGGTGGGGACAATATTAGTGAATTCCTAGTCCATTAAAGACCTGCGAAAGGATAGAATTTATTTCTCCCAGTGCACCTGTTAAGTAGCCACCCCAGCACCGTTGGCCTGAGTCAATCAGACATGACAGCGGGGTGTTTAATAGCCGTCAGCTGGTAGAATGGTAAACCAGATGTGATTATTTCCTCTGCGCATCCTTGCAGGATGCCTAAATATATTCCCAAAAAAAGTCTGTGTCCGTTTCCTGCTTCACATGTGCGTTTCCTCCTCTCTCTTGATTGCAGTTTTTCTGCCTGCATTTAGTGACAGCCACCGCTCCTGACTTGTGTGTGGCCAGAACTATGGAGAAGAAACTCTTCCCTTTCCACCTTATTACTAGTGTATTCCCGTCCAATGCTATAACATCCCCAGAACAATATCCAACATCCCCAGAATAATATCCCTCGCCGAAAGTGAAGAAGTCAAAATAGTTACAAATAATGAAATTCAACGAAATATAAACAGCAAAAATATAGGCATTTTAAATGAAGAAAGCAAAAAATTACGAAATACAAGATTTGACTTGTTCTTTATCAAAAGCAAACACTGTCTAGGTGTATGTATCTCTTTTAACAATGTGTTTTTGATACATGTTGATTTAGTAGCAAGCGAACCCCTTGCTCCCCTTATTTCACCAACTCAGCACCCCTGCATTTGCACTTGACTGTGAATTAATTTTGGGCCGATATAATGTCTGGCCAATCACAGGTAAAGCTGAATGCAGTATATTTGGTTAGGAAGCAGATCTCTAAGGCACTGGATACTCCTTTACAGTTCAATGAACTTGCATGTGTAATTTAAATGCCCGTCTGAGTCTAGATATAGATAGGCATGAATAGTTTTATGAATGTGGGCTTTCGCATTTGACAATTGCTTTTGTTTCGCTTTGTATTGACAAAGTTTGTTCTTATGACGGTAGATATTGATGTACTAGGTGGGGTGACAAGCCTTGTTGAGTGTGGGCGCTTGCTGTTGGTGGTTCACCACTTTCTGTGAGGTTATCTTGGTACTCAGTTTAGATAGTGTCCATTCGGATCGAGACTCACGATCAACAACTCATATAAACTATCCAGCTTGCAGCTAGCACCCTAACAGGGAGGCCTGCAGACTTTTTCAACTGTCATCCAAGACACCCACAATTGTCTGCCTTGATAAAGACTATGGTCGAAACGCGCGTCGGCTTTTTGTTTCACCTCACACGGCTCATGTTGCCAGACCTTATCATGTGTCCTTGAGTTAATTAAAAAGCTTTTACAAAAACAACCACGGACTGAGGTGTCTCTATTTTTCAACAAACTAGCTAAACTGAGTACCAAGATAACCTCACAGAAAGTGGACAACCACCAACTGCCAGCGCCCACCCTCAACAAGGCTTGTCACCCCACCTGGTACTTAACCTCTCGGAAACCCTGAAGTTTTGGTTCTCTGACAAACCATGTGCCAGGCTGCAGGCAATATTTTTATCTAACATTAAAACTGTGCGCAGGGGACTGGTTATCCCGACCAAAACTCCAAACCTTTTGAACCGGTAGATATTGATGGTTTGAATTCTTCGATGAATTGTTTTTTTTGGTATTTGATCATTGATTTTGTACTTACGTGGTATTGTTTTCGCTGAA
This sequence comes from Ambystoma mexicanum, assembly GCF_040938575.1. Classification (NCBI taxonomy): domain Eukaryota; kingdom Metazoa; phylum Chordata; class Amphibia; order Caudata; family Ambystomatidae; genus Ambystoma; species Ambystoma mexicanum. The sequence goes on along the minus strand of NC_090935.1, from coordinate 781,023,574 downwards.
TTGTATTCTTCTGATCTTCTGACCTTTCAAAGTGTTAAGGTTTTCAATTAACTGTATGCAGTTAATGCACATTTTTAATAAATTGTAAATGTGCATTTATCTATTTCTAACTATGAAGGTACACTATCAGGGCAGGCCAGCCCTCTGTTCCACCAAAGACCCTTCCTGCTATTGTGATCCTTTTTCAGATAGTGTATTGCATGTTAAAGTTGATTGCTTTATGCTGCCTTTTTCATTCTCAGTTTAGTTCTTTTCAGAGAAAGGTATTTCTCTCTCCTCTTCTCCCTCTTTCTTCATGTTGCCTAATCCTAATTTTTCAAGAGCTTTTCTATAACTTGGAACCATCTATAGAGGCATTGGTTCAAGCTGTCAAGCAATGCATACGCAGCATAAGCAGGGCTGCCTGCCAAAGGCAAAGGCGCCACAGGCTAATCTCAAGTTCCTGTGTTTATCAATTGATAGGAGAGTTCCAATTTCATAATCAACACCTTAATCTCTTTAAAAGCCCGTGGATGCTCCCTGGCCTTTCCTGCTCTTCGGCCCTAAGAATGTTGGAGGCACATTTTTCCTAACCATTCATAAGCCTTATATGTGAGCCTGTTAGGTATGTTCGGGGGTGCTGCGACCTCTTCTATCACATGGGTATGGGCCCTTTGCATCGATAGTATGGGCGCGACATGTAGAAAAACACTTCTAGAGTCTACAATAACATTCTTCTTTGCTTCAGTGCAAGCTATGCCCAGAGAAGCAAGAGTATAGCGTCCATTCAAAAGAGAAAAAGAACACATAAGGAACATCCTTAGCTACAGAACACACAGTGCACGCCTTTCTACACAAGTGGGAGATTTTCTTTTGAGTGTGTCAATAAGAATATGTTATCTACGTAATTATTTTATGCAAAGCACCATGAAAAAATAAAGTTTCTCTCACAATTAGCAATCTTCTGTGAAAGGTGCTATTCTGTTTTTCCTATATTTTAGTCCACATACTTGCAATGTACTCATCTTATTTTGTTACTGTTCATCGTGGGCATGATATCATTGATCAGCAATGGGAGCCAGGCAGTCTGCTAAGTGGGGAGGGCATGATTGCACTGGGCATGACAGCAATGTTAAAGGCCTGATATCATTGATCAGCAATGGGAGACAGGCAGTCTGCTATGTTGGTGAGGTGCATGTCTGCACTGCGTGTGTCAGTAATCTTAAAGGCCGGATATCATTTATCTGCAATGGGAGCCAGGCAGTCTGCTAAATTGGGGAGGGCATGATTGCACTGGGCATGCCAGCAATGTTAAAGGCCTGATATCAATGATCAGCAATGGGCGACAGGCAGTCTGCTATGTTGGTGAGGTGCATTTCGCCACTGCGTGTCAGTAATCTTAAAGGCCTGATATCATTGATCTGCAATGGGAGCAAGGCAGTCTGCTAAATTGGGGAGGGCATGATTGCACTGGGCATGCCAACAATGTTAAAGGCCTGATATCAATGATCAGCAATGGGAGACAGGCAGTCTGCTATGTTGGTGAGGTGCATTTCTGCACTGCGTGGCAGTAATCTTAAAGGCCTGCTATCATTGATCTGCAATGGGAGCCAGGCAGTCTGCTAAGTTGTGGAGGGCATTATTGCACTGGGCATGCCAGCAATGTTAAAGGCCTGATAGTATTGATCAGCAATGGGAGACAGGCAGTCTGCTATGTCGGCGAGGCGCATGAATGCAATGTGCATGTCAGCAATCTTGAATTGGCTCCTTCTTTGTCTGCTACATCCAAGTTGATGGACAGCTTTACTGAGCTCATTGGACCCCAGTCTTCATATAAAAAAACTTCATATAAAAAAGGGAAGGGACGTATACATATTTTTGGGGGGTGTAAACATTCAAACACTTGCATTTTAGGGTGGTAGTAAGAAACATTTATTTGTACTGCAATCTTGGAAAGTTAGTATTCTGATGTTGCACTTCATCCAATGACATTTGCAAGACCGGTCCAACATACCATACATTTGTCCCTTCATGGCCTGACTTTGCGCTACATTCTCTTACGTTGTTACACACTTTGCAACCGCAAAGGACACCTCTATACCTCTCCATTACCTCCATTACCACAGGAAAAACCTACACGAAACACTGTAATGCTACACGTTTTTATTTTTTTTCATTAAAGAAACGTGCTCAGAATGAGTGCTTGGCAAACTCGTTTTAGGGAAATATGAACCACCCAAAGCTTGGGTATTTCAAATTCCTGCCAATTTTCCAAACTTGTTTGAGAAGTTGGCCAAATACATCTGAGGTTTTCCCATGAAGGTCCTGCAAAGCAAGGATGGCTGTTACTGCCCTGCCCCCCACACACATAAACCTGCCCCACTGTCCTACCAGGGCCTTGTATATATTTCTCTATTTTTTCTAATTCCAGCGCTGAAGGGGATATCATCACAGAACAGCACGCTGTATTTCTCTGGGGTGAAACTGGTGGGAATAGGGGTGCTTTGTAGGAATCAATGGTAGCTATAGGGGTCCTCGGAGGTTGAAGAAAGCCACCTGTGGATGTGGGGGCAGAAGGAAAAGCATTATAGTAGTGCTGGGCGAGGGGGTGGGTGTGATGAAGTGACCCCAAGGGTGTCATCACATCGACCTGAGTATGACATCATCAGGTCCACAAGACCAGCCTTGGCCCTTTTAGAAAAGGCAAGAAATTAAAAATACCTTTCCCATAATGTATCCAACAGAAGCAAAACCCGGACTGGACCAAGAAAGTAGACTTGTAAACTCAGGAGAGAGTAAACTGTGCAGAAGCCCCATTCATGTCACCTAAGCCAGGGGGGATTTTGGAAACCATGTCCCAGGGCAAAGTCACCCAATCCCTGCTGATATATTAAACTGAGAAACACTGCATATCTGACAATGCAGTTTTCTTGGAGCTAGAAAACGCGTAACAGTCCCAATAAAAGATTTAGGGGCAAAGAGGCCATGGGGGGAACCTAAGCATACCACAAAGGTGCTTTACACGCAATGAAAGGGAAGATCACGGAAGACCTACCCCCTCCTCCCATTTAACACCTGGAAGGATGGGGAGAAGTGCAGACCTTCACAGTATGGTAACCAGAAACCCGAAAGATTCCCTACCTTTTCCACTCACCAAAGTGAAATCCAAACAGAGAAAAAAACATGTCTTTCCAGCTGCAGCCACAGTAGAGTGAGTAGCTCAGACCCCAGACCTCCTTCAAATCAAGGAAAACAGACTCTTAAAATGGTATTTCCCCTAGACTGTAGAGATCTGCAACCTGTGACCTTTCAGATGTTTTAGACTGCAGATCTCACAGACCATCACCATTGACTATGCTGTGTAGAGCTGATGGGAGTTGCAGTCCAACACATCTGGAGAGTCCAAGGTTTCAGACTGCTGCCCTAGAAGGACATTGCTATACAGTTGCACTGACACTAGGCATGCCTGGACTTTTCATGTGACCACCTACAACCAATCGCTGAGAGGTAATTCAGGCCATGCCCTATATATGAGCTAGCTGCCATTACAGCATGGAGAATGAACCCCAGAGAGCAGGTGTGGTGAGGAGCAGAGTGGAATATTGGAGGAGGGGAACATTTGGTAAAGGCTGGAGGAGAGAGCAGAAGTATGAATGCTAGAGAGAGCAGGACCATTGGTGGCAAAGATACATCTAAGACCTAAAGAGAGAGAAAGAGAGTGAGAGACAGAAACAGAGAGAGAGAGAGAGAGAGAGAGAGAGACAGAGAGAGAGAGAGAGAGAGAGAAAGAGAGAGAGATAGAGAGAGCGAGCGAGAAACACACACACACTTAGAAGGGGGAGAGGAACCATCTGGCAGGAATTGCCATCCGAAACAGTGCAAAGCCCTGATTTTTTTATTTTAAATAATACATAGAATGAGGGTCATTCCATCTCAAACAGGGGTAATCTGCCAACCAGATGCCCCTTTTCTGTCGACTCCAAGCGAAAAGCACAGAGCACTCGTGCCCTGCTGCATCAGTAGCCTGATCCACAGCACCCACTCTACACATGACACAGAGCAGGTTCAAAGATCACAAGATGACCAATTGACAGCAGCAGAGACATCCAAAACCCTGCTGTGCACAAGCAGCATTTAAGATATTCCCCACTGTACCCAAATCTATGATGATCATAAGTCGCTGATGCTGGTGGCAGGGTAAACTCTAAATAATAGCTATGCCTACGTTTAGGCATAGTGCATGGTGCGACTTTTGATCACTACCAACACATTCCAATTGTCACGTGTAAGCTTCTGTGAGTCACCTCCACTGTGGAAGATGATGGGTATTCTGGTCAGCCGGGTCTAACCGGCCAAATTGCAGGACAAGAGAAGGTAAGCTAACACCCTCAGCCCAAGGCAGCTGCACAGCAGAATGCTGTCCTGGGATGAGCATCAAGGGAACAAACCAATTCAAAAGCCTTTGTTCTAAGAGAGAAGGGACGGGGTGGGATCATGATAGGCAGGAGGGCTGTGGTCAAGGGATGGAGGCTTCCACCATCTTGATTTTCATTGCCCCTCTCTCTCTCTTTCCTGTCCCCTCCAACTCCTCTCGAGCAAAGTGCTTTGGGTATGATATCAGAAGGGCAAATTCCACTCAGTACCAGAGCAGGGATTCGACTACTAAGGCAGGCTAGCTTCAGCCCAATCACCTGAAGACCTTTGCCCTTAAAAGAAGGGTCTTCCACCCCTTTATTAGATTTGCTCAGTTCCTCTCAGATTCTTTAAGGCGGCAGATTAATTCTGAAGATCTCACTGGGCTTCCTTTGGAAGAGTTGCACTCTCCAAAGCCCTCAGCTAGAGGTGAAGAAGGAAGGTTCCTGGGAGGAGAAAAGGCCCAGGGGAGTGAGAGTAATCCGTGGGATGAGACGCAGTATTCGTCTTCCTCTAAGGAGGATGGCTCTGCAATGCTACAACATATAATGGCTTGTTGTAACAACCATCCTACTGTTACACAAAAGTTACATGGAAAAAAGGACGAAATGAATCATACGCTCATAGAACTTGGGAGAAAACAAAACTCTTATAAAACAACAGGCGATCTATAGTACTGAAAACCTCCCTAACATTACCCAGTGCAGTGAAAATAAATTTAGAAATAACACCAGCGTAAAATAACAGCCTTTCTCTTCTCAAGCCACACAAATGACTAATTCTTATAGTGTTCCTTCAACTACTGTTATAAGAAGCCAATTGGGGTTTGATTGTAAACAACAGAACTAAGAAAACCGAAGGTTTCCATTAGGGACTACAAGTCCCAGAATTCCCTAAGTACTGGGACAAGGAAGAGGGCTAAAAAGGTGCAATGTTGTACGAGTGATCAGTTCATTAATGTAGATGACCCACACCTGAAGAAGGCAGAGATGCTTTAAAAGACCGCTCAGGTGCAGGCCATAGAGTTGGCTTTGCTTGTAAAGAGCAGAGAAACTCAGAAGCAGAAGGCACATAGTTTGTGTTGGTGGCCCAGACAGAAACTTGGGGAAAGAGAGGACACTGGGACTACTGCAGGGCAGATATCAGCTGCCAGTCTTGAGCGGGTCCGTGTCTCCAGAAGAGATTGAGCAGTGGGAAGCGTTCAGAAGGAATGGTTTCTCCCTTGTGACCTGGTCTGCTGAGGAAGCACAGTAGGAAGCAGGAACCATGCAGGAGGCTGCTTCAGGTGGATGGCATGCACCTGTGAGCCTTGAGGCAGTCTCTGGTGGATGATGTGCACTAAAGGGCCTCCAGAGTGAAAAAAGCTCCAAGTGGAAGTGGCATGGGCAAAGGCGGATTTACCGAAGAGGTTTGCTGAGTCGTCAAGAGTCAAAGGAGCAGAAGTCCTGTGAGACGTGAGGGGAACAGAGGTGCATGTGTAAGCGGGTGAGTTGGGTGAGTTCACAGATTGTCAGTGACCCCAGAGCACTCTGTTCCCACTTGAAAGTTGGAAACAGTCATGCGAGTGAGAGATGCTCACATGGAAACAGAACGAGTGCAAAGCATCAGTCACATTGAAACTCACATAGAAGTAGACTGAGTGCAAAGCAGCACTTTTGTGTGAATGAAAGTAATCTGCACATTTGTTTTGAATGCCGAACATTTGTAAGACAGCAGAAGCGGTACTTGCAGAACAGCGAAAGTGCTTCCCAAGTGATTTTGAAATACCAAATTGGGGAACAGCAGCAACATTCTAAACTGTCAGGCCATCGTAGGAAAACTGAACCAACGGTGGGGGTGACTTTGTTAAGAGGTAAACAGCATTGCCCAAGCCAGGAGACATTGGAAGTATGGCAAACACAGTCTATACAATATTGCCAACAGCAGAAGGGGGCTAATGATAGGTTTATAAACTCTGAAGCTGGTTGCCAATGGTACAGACAGCAACTGGTCCAAGTTGGGACTCCCACACATTGTTACAGCCCGGGGAGAGGTAGGAAGAAGCACTAACCCTGTCAGTCTTTGGTTGCTTGTGAAGTGGGGAAACAAGAGTGGCAAAAAGGCTGCCCTTCTGGGAAGAGAAATCCAGAAGGAGAATATAACCTTTGCAGAAAACTATGAAAGAGCATCAATGTGAGTCTTGTTTTCCCTTCTGAAAAGTTGTTGAAAGTTTTGAAGCTGTCTTGTGTTGAACACTGTGAAGCTGTTGTAACCTCTTGTCAGTTGACATTCACCACAAAAAGCACTTGTTGTCGGGAAATGCTGCTCGGACAGGGGAGTATACTCGAATGGCAACCCTGTAGAGATTGTAGGCAGAGTAAGAAAGCAGACAAGGTGGAAGTTGGGTAAGTGCTACCAGGTGGTCCTGACAGACATTTCTATGTTCTTAGTAGTACTGGAGGACGAGCCCAGCAAGGCTGTTGTGGAGAAGTTATATTTTCTGGAGTTGTTAAAGTGACAAAGCATCTGACCATTATAGACATTGTTGCTATTGAGGAACTACAAACCTGTTCCAAGAAGAAGAAGAATGTTACAACATATGTTATGGAACTTTCTGTTGACAAGATTGAAGTTACATCAGACTATTGGAACTTTATTGCGAATCAGGATTTTCTTGTGTTCTTTTCTTGAACTGTGAAGCAAAATCACGTTCAAACCTGGGGTCAGGGGAATTTACCGAGGTTATGAAAAGACACTGTGCTTACATTGTGAAGTCAATCATTATTATTTTGAATTGCCATGCATTTCCTTCTTTATTTCATATATGTATAAGTGTGAGGGACAGATATTCTTTGTTAGAGTGTTTTTAGGCAGGGAAATCCCAGTCAAAGTAGGGATAGCGAGACTTTCATCCAACCTTATATTACAATAAAATGGCATTTGTAGAGAAAACTTCACAACATGGTCCGCCTCACATTTCTGACCCCTCACAGGGTTTACAGCCATGTTTCGACCCAGCTAGCCCTTGAACTGCTGCCTCATCGATTGCATATCGATGCACTCAAGGTCACCACTTCGATGACCGTCGCCCACAGAATAGGAATCTCTGGAGTGTCACTCAACGACCCCTTCCAGCAGCCAAAGCCCAACTTGGCCTGACCAAATGTGAAGCATTCCTAGGACCACACAATCTGTATCCTTGAAGAGTTGCGGTTCTACCTGATAGCACCCACATTCGCCCATACACAACGGCCACTTTCTGCTGGGCCCTCCACGATACAATGTGCCCAAACTTAGCCTGATCAGCTCACTCTATGTGTGACTGCGGGTTGACTGCGTCAGCCCACCAAGAAATGAATCCAGCTTCTGTTGACTCTGAACTGCTCCCACTGTCCACTTGGACCCAAGAGACTGGTTAGGTCATGACCGCTCCTATTTTCCATAAGATATCCGTTTTGTGGTTAGTACTTTACCTACCACCCTTTAAACCACATTCAGAATACTTCTTTCTCCAGTCTGTCACATCTTCTCTGTTCTTCCATTGGGGTGGATGTTTGTACAGTATTAGTTCTATGTGCAGATGGTGTGTTCATATTTGTTTAGAACCTTGATTGGACATTCCCTTTATTTTTGACTGGGATACTGTGTTGTTTGGGTCGCTACTGTTTCACCCCACTCTTTAGAGCATAGCCTTCCCTCGACCTAAATTACCACAAAAGGTGAAGGAGGTATATCTCTTAACTGTACCTGTTTTACATTTATGATTGCCTTGTGTGTTGATTTGCAGAAGTGTGAGGAATGAGTGGGCCAATTTACTGCTACTCATCCTTGTACTCCTGTGAAGCAAATTCCAATTCGTCACACCATCAGAGGACTGACAGAGAAATAATCTGAAATAACTGAAGAGTGAGACCAGAACTGAAGCAGGTATGTGGAGTCCTTTGGAGGAGTGAAGCGGAGGTATAGTGGAAAATGTGGAGAGGGAGACTAGGTCTGAGGAGGGATAGGGGAGACCCTCAGAAGATTGAATGACAGGTATCCCTAAAAATCTAGAGAGGAAGACCAGACTGTTAGGGAATTGAAGTCTCTCAGAGGAAGTTAAGACAGGTATCCTGGAAGACCTGGAGAGAGAGCAAAGACTTTGTCAGGAAATGAAGATGCTCAGAGGAGTGAAGTAGAGATATCCTGGAAAACCTGGAGAGGTAGACGGAGACTGTGCAGGCAAATGTAGACCCTCAGAGGATTGAAAGAGAGGTATCCTGGAATACCAGAGATGGAGACACGCATTGAACCCAAGGATACAGAACCCCCAGTAAAAGAGATAGAGTAGGAGAAACCAGGGACTCTGACCAAAAGGGAGGTGAGGAGAGATGTGGCCAAAGCCCTAGTCAAGAAAAGAGCAGAGAAATAAGGTCATATACCAGTACCCAGGAAAAGAAGGACAAAGCAGAGAAGGGTAAGATTAATGCCCTGATAAAGGGGAGTTCAGAGACCAAGAGGCCAAAGGAAAGAAAGAGCACAGACCATGGTACCGAGATGAAGAGAGAATGCCTAAGTAGAGGGACAAGAAAGCAAGGACTGAGGTTCTGAACAAGGAGAAAGGGAGAATGCCCAAGAAGGGGCCAGAGAAAGACAGGGAGAGACTCTGATCCAGGAGAGAAAAACAGCAAGCAAGGGGATGACTAAGAAAAAAAGGGCAGAGGCCCTGAACTAGTAACCAGAGAAACCACCAGAAGAACGGCTAGAGAAAGCAAGGGAAGAAGCTGAAAGCAAGGATAGAGAGAAAGTTCCCAATAAGAAGGCAGAGGAAGTGTAGGCAGAGGTTCTGATCAAAGAGGAGGAGAGAATAAGGCAATAATGCAGCCTTACAATCAACCCAGGAAGAAGTTGTGCAAAGAGAGGTTAGCCTGGGGACTCATGCAGGAAAGTCTAGAAAGCATTCTTGTCCTGGAGACACTTTAAAAATCACCTACCATCTTGACACGTTTGATAAAACAAGCAAATCGAATGTCCTTGTTGCATTGTTTAGCTACTGAAGGGATTGCCCCTACTGGCGTTGGCTGGGGCAAATATATTACAATAAACAACTTGTATGTGCCGACGACAGAATATGTGATTTATTTATTTTTATTTTATTTTTCAAAGCCTCCTATAGTGTGCTGTGCTGTGGATATGCAGACCCTTTGTTGGTTTATGTACTGGCAACGATATTGTTAAAAACACAAAATTCCATGGCTGCTTTTAAACAGAATTGCAAAATTAGACACTAGTAGACAAACCATATGTATGTAAAAGATGTTTTACTCTAAACATATATTTGAATGTTTGTACTCATTACAGAAAGTTAAACTGGGGATAGTTCACGGCCTGATATAAGAATGTACGAAATGAGGTGTGAGAGACGGTTAGTGGAAAGAAGAGTAGAGCAGCACTTCCGCATGTGACTTACACAAATACAAGACAAACAAAACCAAGAAAACACTGACATATTCTTTGCAGTGATAAATTATCAGTGATTCTTATGTTGTTATTATATTGACTGCTTTCTCACAGAAAAATTATATACCAAACACTATCAAGCATTTTTTTGCAAGAAGAGACATGTATATTCTTTCTGAGGGTTCATTTACTTTTTCCATGAGCCGGGAGTTGCTAGGTCTGGAAAAGACCCGGGGCTAAGCTGATGTCAGAACTGTTGGGACTGGGGGCTAGCTAGTCTTTTGGCTGTAGCTCCTGAGATTCTATCCGGGGCTACAACCAAAAGATCAGGGGCTATAGCCCCCTTCGCCCCCCCCTAGCAACGCCCTGCCTTAGTGCACCGTTCAGAAAATAACTCCTATGCTTATAAATACATTTGTGTAGTTGTTCTAATACACACAATAAATTAGACAGGGGTCACTCCGAGGGTCGAAGTCTCAGTTGGGCACATCATTATAAAGTATGCCCTACAAGCTGCTGGGGTACACGTGGATACGTTTCGTTGAGATGGAAATACTTCCTTGCCTCCGTCGGGTCACATGTACTTAGAAGCTCTCCAGATGTTTGCAGCCCAGACAGTGCCTTGTTTAATGGCTGGTAAACCTTCATTGAAATCAACTTGACACATTTTGTCTACTTGCCCTGTGTCCCATTGCTCCAGAGTCTTGCATTCGTCGGCAGTAGCAGTGGCTGTGATCCCTGGCAGAGTCTTTCATCACAACCAATTTTAAGGAGGAGGAGGCTACAAACCCCAGAAAGTCGCAGAGCACTGCAGCGTCTGCAGTCTTGCAGTTGGCAGCAGTTTGCAGCAGGAGGTGGCAGCTAACAGCCAGAAAAGTTGTCTCAACTCCTGCAGATAGGCGGGCACTACGAAATGACGGACCTGGAGGGAGAAACACTTTGAGGATGAATGAGGCTCCAGACTCGCATCCAAGGTGAGACTCTTCACCCGCACCCCCTCGCTCTGAAAAACTCACCTTGTCTTCTTCCTTTGCTTGTGTTAATGTGGGTGAATCTCTTGCACTCCCCTGTCCTTCTGTCCAAGGCTGCTTCTCGAAATCCATTAAGACTCCTTTAGTGAATTTGCCCGCTCGGCCAATACTATCGAGACTAGATATTACTGACGATGAGATGCTGAGAGTGGAGGGTGGGAATCACTCACCCAACACTTCGTCGGTTTGTAATGATATGCTAAGGTCTGGAAACCCAAACTGCAAAGTGCCTAGCTCACTTATAATGAATGCACACGATCATTATGTTGCATCTTCTCAACCTCCAGTGAGAGCACCTGAAAACGCTAATAGCCAGCGAAAGGAGGGCTGTGGCAATATCGAACCTTTGGCGATGGGGGAACTAATCATGGCGGTCCCCATTCAGGCTCTTCTGTCCTTGGCCAAATCAACTCTAACCCCCAGACACTCTATATAGGCCAAAATCCCAAGGATTTCTGGAGAAGGGACCTCTAAAGTCCCCTATGGCATTATCAAGTTCTATGCTGGCATTGTGCCTATCACAGGACATTGTTCTTATTCAAACATCCCTTAATAGCAATACAAGCCGTAAAACGAACAATCACCCTGCACATGTGTCTGAACTTCTAAAAGAACTTGCTTCCCCCATCACTCAGGAGAGGATAAATCAAATGAACACCTTACCCTGTCCCCCAAGGAACCGGAAATACCTATAACAGCTAATCCCAGACGCTCCGCCATTCTTTTCCGCTATCCCGCTGGACTCTACGCTGGACTCTACGCAATATTCTGTTCCCTCAAACCTAAATGATTCAGTCTTTTCCACTGACATTCACCCTCATAGATCACAGGTAAGTGCCCCTATGATGTCACAAATTCAACCATTAATTATGTCGGCACTATCTATCTCCCTGGTGCCCTATATCAAACTATACAAATCTATAAATGAGGTTTTGAAGGACCAAGCAGCCCTCCTTTCTATGGTACACTCTCAGCTGATCTACCTCGAAGCATTCTCTATGAAAACCCAAGCCAGGCTTGACTATGAAGCCAAACAATCTAATAAATGGCAAAACAGACTATGCCACTTGGCAAGTGTAGAGCAGTCTGATAAAATGGCTATGATGGAAGTGATCTTGGACTCTCAAAAATGGGTCAGTGGTTTTGCTGACCTGAGAGAAAAACAGGGTGCAAGTTGGGAGGGGCATCGGGACAGAGTCATATTGAGAAGATTGCTGGAGAAGGGAGATAATCAGTTGCAGAAATCACAAGTGCTCGACCCGAAAAAAAGAAAAACAAAATGGAGACCAAAATCGGGTAGTTGAAGTCATCTCCTCAAAGAATCTGCCGACCCAGGCAGTCAAGGGTCCTCCATTAGTTGATGATGAGGTGAGAAGCCTTTCATGAAGTCCAATATTGGGAGACTGCGTCCTCGGTGAGGCTCTACAAGGAGCCATAGGAGCTCCACTGGTGAAGGAATCTGTATTGCTGTCTGGCAATTCAAATATGCCTGATTCCAATTATTCGATCTTCAGCAAAAGGCTAAATGATCAAGTGCATTAATCCATTGCAAAAAATCCAAAAATCAGCCCCTGTAAAGAAGGTTAAATCTAACTTCTCTAGAGCCTTCTTACGTAATTTGAAGCTATCACAAATTCTGTCTAATCCTACCAATATCTCGAGGAGTAAAGTGGTGAATAGAGGTTCTGAGCCCACCTTACTACCGAAAGATCCATGCACATACCTAAATGCCTGAAATCTGAAAGGCCCAGAGAAGGAGATCCTGAGCTGGAGGCTAATGACTCTGTCTCTTCCATGACATTTTCTGTATACTAGATTGAATCATCTGGGGAGACCCTGCAAAGGAACAGAACACAGGAGGAGGTCCACCACCAGGAGGCAGCCTTTGAGCCTCTACCCAAAGTTCCGCCTCCTATATTGAAACTAAACCAAACTAATTGTCCCAGCTCAGGCGAAGAGCAGATCTTAACTCTAGCGGACTGCAGGCTTTTGGTGATAAAAAACCAATAGACAATGGATCTCCCTGCGTTTAATTCCAGCCCACATCAATGCGCAACGCCCCAGGAAAGAGACCCAGAAAGACAAAAGGAATAAAGTAGAGTCAATAATTCTTTCTCTTGAAAGCCTATTTCAAGAGGAAAATGGTCTCATTCCAAACAGATGTAATGTAATGATTCTGTTGCACCACATCCCGGCACTACGATCACTGTCCTCAAAGGATATAATTGTGGTGGAATTCATGAAAGAAGATAGACCTGACTGGGTGTTGTTACATGTCAGAAAAGAATCTATCAAAGAAATGCTTTGGGAAACTGCCCCCTCATTCTGGTCATTGGGGTTTGAGCTAAGGCAATATCTAAATTATGAGGAACCATCCCGGGAATCTATGCACAAACAGAGAGATTATTCCAGCGGGGTCCACAATTCTAACCAGGCCTAGCCAAGGCCAGTAAGTTAGAGGAGGGAAATAAAACGCTCTCCATTAAAACTTCCAGCAAAGCAGTGACGTTGTCAATCAATTGGATCAATCGCTGAAGAGTATGTTTTCTAGGAAGCCCAAAGAATCAAGAATAGTCAAGTATGCCAACTCAGGCAGATTGCCTTCCCCAACTCATGAAGATTGGTCATGGATACATGCGGCGCTTTCCCCATCTAAAGACCATTAGTGCATAAAGAGCGACGCTAGGCCTTACCTACAGATCGGATATTGGAAAACCATGGGCTTTGTCCATTTTATGAATTAAGGCACCATCGACTGGTCTCAATCTGCCATTTTATTCTTGCAAGAAACATGGCCATGTGTGCCACCCCTGTCCAAAGGATACAGCTCCCTTCTGAATCCAGCCTTAAAGGGGCTTAAGGGTAGACCCTATTCTGGACTCCTGACCCTCATCAAAAGGAATATGCCAGTCACAATGTTAAAACATTACACTCCTAAACACTGGGTGCAAATAGTGATTGTTCAATGGAATATGCTGATTTGAGGGAGCCTGTAGTGACTGTCTTATTTAATTTGTATTGGAATCCAGCTAAAGTGAGCTGTGATGAATGTATGAACAGTGTCATAGAAGCAATTGATGAAGCAAGGGTACAATGGGAAGATCTGATCCTTACACTGGTGGGGGATTCGAACATCAGATGTGTGAAACTTGAAAGGTCATCCCCTTTGGGGGATAACTCAAAGCATGCTAGCCCTTTAAGAACAAAGGTGTGGCTCCAGGAGATGAGAATTAGGGACTTTCTGATGTTAAAAAAGAACACTGCCAAGGATATCCCTGCCAAACGAACTTGGGGCCATGGCGCAGCCAAAGCAATATTGGACTATTGCTTTGTTTCTCGTAACACTCAGCAAGAGGTAAAATCCTTGGTAATCAAGGAGATGGAGGCTAGTGATCACTCCCTCTTGGAAATTATCTGGATTCACCCTCCTCGAGCAAAGCGTGTTTGGGACTGGGAGTTTAGCCACACAGGTCTCCCAAGGTCAGAATCAAATTCTGCTAATACGGCAGGATGTTTTAGACATAACTTTAGCCTTAAACTCAAGATGTGAAACAAATTATGAAGCATTAAATTATGCCTTCCTCCTAGCTGAATATGAGCAGACAGACCGACATGGGCATAGACCTGAGTTTGCTAAGAAATACAGATTTAACAGTAGACTGGTGAAATAACGCATTAGGTATAGGCCTTGAGATCTATGCTACTAATTAGCAGAGGCCTTGTTAAAAAAAGCGGAAAGCAACAATACAAAAGCTTTTGTGCAGTTTTAGAGTGGAGTGCATGCAGGAGGATGGGGAGAACATGCTTGAAGTCCTCAGTAAAAAGAACTCTAGATTAAAATGGGAATGGATTAATAAAGTAGGCACGCCTCGGGAAGCCTTACAAACCCAAATGGTCGACGAACAAAAATGGATTGACCATTTTGAATTGCTTCTAACAAGTAAATTGACTACCTCTCCTGTCTGTCTGCCTGCAAAGACCACTGTGTGGACTTGGTAACTAGACAAACAGGAAATCCTGGAGACCATTCTAAAACAAAGTACCTCTAGGGCTCCCGGACATGACGGTTTATTGAATTATGTCCTTAAGCAGGCTCCTGAAGAGTGGGGGGATTTGCTCATTCCCTATTTTGCCAGCTCCTGGAAGAAAAACAAATTCCTTTGAGCTGGAAAAAAGCAGTGATCATACCCACTTTTAAAAAGGGGTTAAGAACAGAGACAAGTAACTATCGACCGAAAGCTCTACTCTAGTGTGGAAAAAATCTTTGCTTCAATTATCTTAAAACACCTGGTCAAATGGGCTAGTGATTCAGGACATGAAGACACCAACCAAACTGGCTTTGTTAAGGGTATAGGCACTAGTCTGAATTTGTTTCTGTTAAATCTGCTTAAGCTCCAGGCAATCAAAGAAAAGAGTACACTGCCTTTGTGGACTTGGAGCAGGCTTTTGACAGCATATCTCGGTAACGCCTGTGGTCCAAGTTGAGGGATTGGCAGAGCCCTGTGCAGTTATTAGAGCCTATGGAAGTACTTTACACTGACACAATTTTGCAGGCACGTCTAAACTGCCAGGGGCATCTATCGGAGGCAATTAAGGTTAATAGGGGATTAAAGCAAGGCTGCACCTTGACGCCCATCCTCTTTAACCTCTATATCTCTGACATGGAAATAAATGTTAGAGGTATTTGTACCATGCACCGTCACCAACGGGGTTGGCCCCCAGGCGCTCTGGCGGATCTGCAAATGAGAAGGTGGGATGGGTTAGTAGGTAAAGCAGGAGTAGGATAGTGAGAGGAGTGGTGTTCTGTTGGCAGCTTCAACTCGGTATACACCGGGTGCTGAGCTTTGGTGTAAGTATCGGATCGATGTCAGTCCTCGTGTGCTGTTGGTGCGACTTATGTGTTGTTGCGGTGTTGTGAAGTGCGTGCGGGTTGTTGTGCAAGAGATGGTTGTGTGAGATTTTTGAGTGAGATGTCTGCAGAAACGCTGAGTTTTTTAGTTAGCGGGTTGTATGAAGTTTAACATGCTAACATTCAGAACTCTGTCCGAGTGTGGTGCTTGCCAATCTTCCCATTCTCATCAGGGTGGGCGAAGGGGTTAAGCCTGGCAGGGTTTTAGGTTTGTGTGAGGCGCTCCCGTATAGTTCTAATACGCTCTGCAACTGTTTTAATTGCTCCTCGCCATTCTATTCTAGTGAGCTCTGTAGGAGTTCTAATGCTGATGGATTGATTAGTGTGGGTTGGGTGTCTATTCTCCTCCTTGGGTGCTGGAGCTGGTGTTGTGGTCTCCTTCTATCTAAATGTGTCTGCTGGGGTTTTGGATATGGTATGGCCGGGAGGCAGTGGATGAGTCGTTTAAGGGCTTTTGTCTCAGTCTGACTATGCAGTCTGTCTATGTTGACCTTCTTTTAGTGGCTATTTCCCTTAATATTTTATGGTCTGTCGTGGGGTCCATTCTTTGGGTTCTGTGTATGTCTGTATTGGGAGTGGCCGAGCTTGGTGTTTTTCATTGTTGTTTAACGGGGTGGGCATTCTAGTGCGTCGCTGTTGTCGTTATGTTGTGAAGAGCCATGATTTAAGGAGTTTCCTAAATGCTAGGTGGTTTGTTGTGTTCCATATATTCTTTGGTAAGTCAGTCCAGGTTTTCAGTGCCTGGTAAGAGAAAGAGGATCCTCTGAGTTTTCTTCGGTTATAGGCTTTTGGTTCCAGGCAGATGTCGGTGCTTGATCTCAGTGTTCTAGTTGGTTGATGTAGGCGTGGTTTATCGCTTAGGAATTCTGTGCCTTGCTTGTCTATTGCTCTGTGCGTGATGCACATGGACTTGAACTTTATTTGCTGTTTTAATGGTAGCCAGTGTAGTATTTTTAGCACAGGTGTGATGTGTTCTCTTCTGGGTAGCTTGAGGAGGAGTTTGGCTGTCGCATTTTGTATGCGTTGTAGTTTTTTTAGAAGTCGTTCGGGCATGCCCAGGTATAGGCTATTGGCGTAATCTACTCTAGACATGATCAGAGCGAAGATGGTAAGTGTTTTGTTGGCGAACAACCCAAAACAAGGTACGTGGCTTTCCGTCTAAGATCAATGGGAGTCCAATGCCCTCGATCGTCTATGCGGATGATCTCCTCCTGAGTGATAGAACACCAATGGGACTGCAAAGGTGCTTAGACGCCCTGCAATCCTATATGACCTCAAATGCATTACGAGTCAATGTAAAGAAATCTAAGATCCTGGTGTTTAATGAGGGAAACAATGGGAGAGAAAAATCCAGGAATCCGATAGCTATTAAATCAGGCACCATTGGAACAGATTGACTCAATGATTTATTTGAGAGTTGTATCAATCAAAGTATTGGAAAAACACCCTGGGCCAACTTATTAAGATCAAAAGTTAAAAACCTAACTGCCATGGGCATGATCCTGCATCAAATATTTGGCAAGTTCTCCATGACTCCAGTGATTACTTTTTACAACTAAAAGGTAATTCCTATTCTTTCATATGGAGCTGAATCTTCTTTAAACCTAACTTGGCAAATATGGGAAATTTTGGAAGGTGCTTTTTGGAAGCAAGTTTTAAGACTCTCAAGGAGCCTTCCTATTACATGTATTTGTTTTGAAGTAGGCCTATTCGCTCTTTATTCAGTATCATTGTGGAAATCTTTGTCCCTCTTTCGTAAAACCCTGTTGGCTCTCATGGCACCCCAGATGACCATCTTGGGGCCTAATGACTTGCTGACAAACATTGACCACTTTAGTGCTTGGAAGGCCAAATGTATAAATCAGTTGAAAGACTTAGGGCCTCGGCGGTAAGGGGTTAACGGCAACAGTAAGGGTGCCGTTGCCGTTAACCCCCAACCGCTGCATTCCGCGGTCCCTTAGCGGGTCCCGCTATGGGCGCCTGGTAAAACCAGGCCACCTTAGCGGGAGCCGCTAAGGAACCAGGGAGCTAATATATTAGCTCCATCCCCATTCCCATTGAGCCCTATGGGGTCTCGAATGGGAATGGGGAATGGTTATCAGAATGGGAAGTTACCGGGTCCTCCAAGGTTGGAATGACCCGGTAAATCCCTATTCCGAGAACCCGGACCCGGAATGCGGTAAGGGGGTAGCCATGGTGCTAATAGAACCATGGCTACCTCCTACCTCGTAATGAGGCCCTTAGACTCATCAGTGCTGACTCTAATATCCAATCCTGCATTGGTAAACAGGAAAGTTCATCAACAGGATTGGATATTGACTCAGGCTGAAAGGAACAACTTGGCACCTCTAATGCAAGTACCTAAATACCTAAAGAAGTTCCCATGTTCAGCTACTGGAGGAAGCTTCCTGAGAATACGCTTAAATCTGTATCCCACGCGGGAGATGTTAGTTGCTCGTAAAAAAGTGATTGAGATGCAGTTGATTTGTAGATTCTGCTCAAAAGATACGGAAAACGAATCTTTAAAACACTTTTTAGTCACCTGTGTTGGCCTGACTGACCGCCGTACCTTGTTTTTGGGTGCCATTATTACAACAGACCTTACACTTTCCGCAGATGAATGGTTAACATTTCTACTGGGGGAAAATCATTTGGTCGTTTCCGCCCTTGTTAAGTTTCTGAATGGCATTTTTATTTGAGTAATAGTGATATATGTATGTTTCAAAGTGGGAGCCAGTCATGGAGGTACGGGAAGTTGTTTTTGTTTTATCTCATTTTCGTTGGCCTGCTCCGGGGACTTATACTTTTTAGTTTTCTTCTTAGGTTTCTCGCTTCTTTTCATGCACAAAAATGTATGGAAAGACTTTTGTCTTTTATTAAAGGTTTGAAATAAACAAATGAAACAAAAATAATTGCTATAATTGTGATTCGGTTGTTAGGACTTTCATATATATGCCAAGTATGGGGCTCATTAAAAAGTCCCACTGTATGGAAGCGCCTAACAGGTACAGTCAGTCTAGCTCTTCCCATCTGTCCATATCTATCCATGCACTCAGCAGAGCTGCATCAAGGTGTCAGTGCATGGATGGGGGACTGCCTGTCTTACAAAGCCGATCATAGCGCATTTGAGGTGAATGAATCAAAATCACAACTGTGCACATTTTTCATTTTTTCATTTTTTATTTGTTTGGTTTTGCAAAAAACCTTAACAAAACCAAGATAAATACACAATACATATCATTATAAGAACAGGATAATTGGTACTCATTCCACTTTAAAAAAGATCAAATACAATTCATAAGCATGTAATACATTCAAGACATCCACTGAATTAATAGCATCATATTTTTGATTACTAACAGAGGGTCAATTACCCCGAATAAAAAAGTTAAAAAGAATGCAAAGTCAGACAACACAAATTCAGTAGTAACACATGATTCCCCTGCACACCCATTCCATTATAAAATTACAAAGATATATAGCAGCACCTTTTAACCCAAATTAAAAAATGTAAAAAATGATGCAACAGCGATTCCATCTGAGATATTATGTATACTAATACATCAACAGAATAGGAACTTGTCACAACCTTAAACCCTGGCCAGGGAACTCGGGGCCTCTGGCCCTCGCCACAGTAATTCTACAAAGCCCCAAGGGCCCAATCGTGCCCCTCTCGGGTACCCTGGAACCAGTCCTGGTGCCGTTGACGCCAGGCTCATAGGGCAGGTGAAGTTTCCATTGGGCAATGGATCAACACGGCTGCCCCCACAAGGATCAGCGTGAAACTGCAGCATGCAGTCTAGCATCCTAAGGCACCTTGGATACCTGCTGGCTATTTAAATCACGCCGAGTTGAGGCATGCGCTTCGCGTTATTCTGCTCTTGCAGCGTGACGTTCACCGGGTCCTGCTCAGCATCTTTGGCCTGCATGGGCGAGAGAAAAAGAAGAACCACGTTATTCATCCTTACATGCTCTGCATCCTGCTCCTCTGTCAATCCAGAATCTTCCCTGGAATTTGTTATCTTCCTCCAGCAACATCCTAGAGAGGAGAGACGAGAAAAGGACAATTAGTAAGCGATCATCCATCTGCTCCATCACATCCGGACTCTGCTTACTTACCAAGCTCTCCTGGAAGTTTACCGCCGTACTGGCCTCTTCCATCCAATGCCCTGTTTCCATCAGGCCACATTCTTCCAGGAATCCTTCGGCAACCTGCAAGGAAAGACAGCACAGGTTAGCCTTATTCAAGGACGCTCATAGCGCCGCACCCTGCGCTTTCTCGTACCTTCTCGAGCTCAGCCCTCAATATCAGCCTGACGTCTCCACCACCCCTTCTGCATCAACAAGAGAGAAGGTGAAGGTCAACCGGGGCAACTACAATTACGGACATTCTTAACCAGACTAGAGACTTACCTCAAGAGTGGAGTCGCAGCCGGTCTGGACTCCCAGGCCACGCCAGTGAAGTAACTTGGCGGATCGGTGCCCAGCTACGACGCGCCCCTGCTCAGCACAGCAGGACGGAGAGCGCACCTTATCGAAACAAAAGAACAAGCCCTCGGCAGCACGAGTCCCCGGGGAAGGTGCCTCGGTCTCAGAAGCATCCTAGTCCAGTTGGATGGCGTCCCTGTGGATACAAGGTGAGCGTTACAGAACTCTTCTTCTGACCAATCAATAATTTCCCCAACAGGACTACCCTCTGTGCCTTTAAAGTGTACCACTTCAATATTAGATGCTTGGTAGTTTCTAAAATGTCTTTCTCACCACAAAAGTGACATGCAACATCCATTGGTGAAATTCTTCTTCTTTTCAACAAGACCTCCTTGGTTAATAACAGGTTCCAGCGTAACCTTAGCAGCAATGTTCGATAGAAACGATTTGGAAATTGGTTTAAATTATAGAAATTATTCCTTGCTTTTTATATTCGTTTGAAAGATGGCTCAACAAGGGGTACTGGTTGAAACGATTTACTGCCAGAGACCAATCTCTGTCACATATAGAGTGTTCTTTACTTTGTCTGGGTTTAGTATTAATTATGACTGATTCATTGAGAGTACACTGAAAATATAATCACAAATTCTCGTAATAGATTCGGCCACATTACTAATTTTACCTGATTGGGCCTTATTAACCAAATGTGCCCCCAAACCTTTGCACAGTGAATCTGGAATAGGATCAATCAGTTTCTGAAAAAGTGGTAACAGTCTCCAACGGACTCGAGAATTAAGTGAAAACAGACCCAATTCTAATCTAATAGCAGAGACTGGGATAGAGTTTAAAATATTTATGATCCTTCTCCAAAGTGTAGCTTCAATTACGTCCAGCCATTTCAAAATCGCTTCAGGCTGTAATTCTAAACCATAACTACATTTTGGCACAATCTTGCCTTCGTAAAAGTTCACTCCAGGTTTGATAGAGAATCAACCAAACTTCTGATTGATCTTAACCAATTGGTTAGAGGAGTCAGAGGACATTTGTTTTAAAATTTCACACATTTTTTTTTAAACTGTGTGTGCCGAGACATGAAATCCCAGATAGATAAAGCCATGGGAACATTCAATTAAGTTCTTCTGCAAAAGCTAACGACGGGGCACCCGCTTCCTCCCCCTCGACAACACCAGGATCTTAGTTTTACTGGAATTATTCTTTAATTAATTAACACTGGCATACATCGAACATCCCTCCAGATGTCTGTGTAGACCTATCCTTGTGTTTTCGAAGAGGAGGAAATCATCAGTATATGCAATCCATGGCACCCCAACATTGTCCAGTTTTAGAGAGAGAAAGGTCAAGTTATTCAAAGGCTCATCAACGTTGGAGACATACAAATTAAACAGGCAGGGGGTCACGAGGGACCCCCGTCTGAGCCCCACATGGGCCTCGGTTCTATGTGATAGATCTCCCTCTTTATTAAGTCTCACTCTAACTGCAATATTAGAGTGCAACCCTATTAACGGACTCTCTGCAATCCCCATTTAGACCGTTTAGACCAGAGTCTATTACGGTTCACACTGTGAAAAGCCACTGAGAGGTCCACCGAGGCTACAAAGAATTGACCCGACAGCTGCAACCAAACCTGTTTTGGATTGTCCAAAGAACCAGGCCATTTATTTTAACCAATTGGTTAGACAAGGCAGAAGACATTTGTTTTAAAATTTAACACATTTTTTTTTAAACTGTGTTTTCTGAGACATGAAATCCCAGATATACAAAGCCATGGGAACATTCAATTAAGGTCTTCTGCAAAGGCCAAGGAAGGGGCATCCATTCCTCCCCCTCGACAACAACAGGATCATAGTTTTACTGGAATTAATCTTTGATTAATTAACACTGGCATACATCGAAAATCCCTCCAGAAGTCTGTGTAGACCTGTCCGGGTGTTTTCAAAGAGGAGGAAATCATCAGTATATGCAATCCATGGCACCCCAATATTGTCCAGTTTTAGAGAGACAAAGGTCAAGTTATTCAAAGGCTCATCAACGTTTGAGACATACAAATTAAACAGGCAGGGGGTCACGACAGACCCCCGTCTGAGCCCCACATGGACCTCGGTTCTATGTGATAGATCTCCCTCTTTATTAAGTCTCACCCTAACTGCAATATTAGAGTGCAACCCTATTAACGGACTCTCAGCAATCCCCATTTAGACCGTTTAGGCCAGAGTCTATTACAGTTCACACTGTAAAAAGCCACTGAGAGGTCCACCGAGGCTACAAAGCATTGACCCAACAGCTGCAACCAAGCCTGTTCTTGGATTGTCCAAAGAACCAGGCCATTTAAATTTGTTGAATGACCTTTCATTAAGCCAGTTTGTAATTTATTGTGTATATGTATGGTGACAATCCACTCTTCTAAATGAAGGAGAACCATCGAAGCAAGAACCTTGCAGTCAGCATCGATCAGCGAGATAGTTCTTCAGCTCAGATCTAAGAGCACACTTATAAATAGGGGCAGCGTTAGCCAATTGCCAGGACTCTGGAAATAGACCAGTCATTATTATGTTCTTAAATAACAGAGACAGGACCTTTGACCAATTACTAGGGTCCGCCTAAAAGGGGTTGTTGGTCAGTCAATTAGGACCTGGAGCTCTTGACATTTTACATTTTTTGATAAGGTCCAAAATGGTTTCTGTCTCAATTAGCATTACCCAGCCCATATTTATTATATCTTTGCTGATTACAGCAGGTTTGTTTCTTGTATAGACACAAAGCTGTTCAAAGAATTCCACCAACTGAGGTTCTGAGAACGCATTTAACTGTGTGATTGAGAAGGTCATCTCCTGGGAATTGACCACAGTCCAAAATGCACAAACGTCACCGTTTATCAGAATTTGTAACATTAATTCTCCATCTTTTTGCAGAAGAATAGCCCGATGTGATTTACAAAAATGTTTATACCGTTGCTTTACGTTGTTGACTGCCAATACTTTGAGTACATTATCATCCAACTGATTATTGAGTAACCTAATGGATCTGTGCATTTTCAGCATTGCCTCAGCCAGGGCAGCATCATACACATGTTGACGGACAGTGGTTTTCCTATTGCGTTTGGGCACCCATAAAGGAGTGAAATATTTGTAGATTAAAGACTTCCATTTTGTACTCCAAATTGCTATTGTTCATCACATCGGGCAAGGCCTGATTTAATGTCTCCTAAGAGACAAACGTATCTGAGTCCGGTGGGTGGGAATTTTTGCTTAACGCAACTGGGCCACGTGGAGGTATAGCATTCCACAAAACATGAACATGTGCTGTTACAAACTAGTGATCACTCCACTCATTGCATTCAATCGATAAACTCAGACAGTTGTCAAACAAGTCCAGGTCCACAAACGTATAGTCAAGAGTGGACTTGCTTTCTCCCCTTTGCCAGGTTGAATTGGGTACTTCGCCCCAGGGGCATTACCATTCAAAGCTACTAGCCCTAATGAGAGCAGTGCAAGAAGCTACTTTCTACCGGCCTGTGTTTTCGTGTCCTGTCTAACCATAACATTCGTTGTTTCCCATGGTTCGTCCTCTATTTGTGGAATAAAACAATTTGCATTCAGGTCTCCCACTAGAATAACATTCCCCTTTTGGGTGATACTTTGTCAACTGTGAATGCACTGAAGAGTAACTGATAGAAACGTAGTTAGTTCTGCAACCCCAGTGTGCCAAAAGGTGTTGATAATCAAAATATGTAAAGAAAGTTTAATATTGGCAACAGAGATAATCAGAGCACCAAAAGGAAGATTCTGCATCATCTCAAAGGTGAAACCCCTTGCTTATTCTAGTGCAGTTATGAGACCACCACAGGGTCTACCACCCCTACTTGGCTTTGCAGATTGACAGAAAACCAGGAAACCTTTGATCACTGGTGGATCTACTAACCAAGTTTCTTGCAACATTAAACATTTACAATTCGCCAAATGCCTCATGAGGTGAACATTAGTGAACAGGTTCCGACTCCCCATTGAGTTCCATGAAATACTCTTAAAATTGATTTGCTGTTTAATACTTTACTACCCGGGCATGTGGCATGGAGACGATTTTCTTCAGAGTGCGGATGTGACAGCAGACCAATTAGTATTCATTTCGTTGTGCACATTGCCTCCACATCTGCCATGCAAACCCACCTAATGTGCCTATATGTTTTCTGGAGCAGAGAAACAAGACACAATGAGGCAATATTAACCTCAGTTGGGGCGAACCTGTTCCTGAGCAAGGTGAGGGTCCCTTAATATGGGCAGTTACCCACAGGGTCCGCCATCGGCCTAAGTTAATTATCTTCATTAAGACTCGTATTTATAACACGCGGATTGCAAAGGTTTTTTTTAAATGGAAAACAAACTCACTTATTGTGCCTATATTTTTGCTGGTGCAGAGACACCATACACAATGAGGCAATATTAACCTCGGTGGGGGAGAGGCAACTCTGCCGGTAATCGCCCACCCCTACAAGTGCCTGAGCAATGTGGGGGTCCCTTAATGTGGGCAGTGGTGCTGCTACCTCCAGCGTCTGCCCGCCACCTAAGTTAATATCATCATTAATACTCACGTTTATAAGATGGAGATGCCATAGGATTTTTTAAAATAAAAACAAAGAAACTAGGACTAAGCAGTGAACCTGCTCCTGTCAGATGAAGTCTGTTTTCAGTGTTGTTACAGTAATTTAACAACACTAAAAAGGGACCCACAATGACAGGAGTGGATTCACTGCTGGGGATAGGAGCTGGAGGTGTGAAGAGGTAGCACAGAGGGACTTTGTGATGCAGAGAAAAGCAGAGTGTGAGAGAATGTAGGCTTACATATCAGTGAATAGAGCCAGTGTTCTCTCGCACCTGACTGGCTCAAGGTGCTAATTCATGTTACATCCCCAGAGTCTGTGTGACTCAGTATGTCCACGCTTCTCTGGATGAAGGGCCACTGGACATGTACTGGGTGCTGGCATACATGTGGCAACCCTTGCTCAGTGAAGCACATAATAGGCTTCATCACCAGTTGAGCGGTATCCCCGGGGTATTCCCGCTGGGATACTGCCCGTGCTAATAGCGCTACCTCCAACTGGTCTGGCGCTATTAGTTAGGTTTAGCAGAAAAGTACTTCCTCATTCCCCATTGGGCCGATTCGGGAATTTTTGGCGGGATTACCGTCAGCGGTATTACCACACGGTATCGGCAAATTACCCCCAGATTTCCCTCAGCTCAGAGCTGGGGGTAAATACTGCCAAACCCGTGATTTGGCGGACCCTTAAATGCAGCGCTAATGCCATTACCGCCGCATTGAAGGGTTACCGCCCAACTTGTGATGCACTGAATGTGTGAAAAATAATATTTACTGGGCATTGTGTCCAAGAAAGGGTGGCTTTGATTCGGGCACAGAATGAACCTTTATGCGAGTAATGAATCCCCGTATCTATTTTTGGCTTCAGATGGGTAATGCAAACATTTTGGATTTCAGCTTGAGAAGGTGGTGGGACCTCAGTTCCTGTAGTTTGCGATGCATGCTAACAATGATTCATTGTGAGAAAAAATAAAAGCCTAACATCTTCGGGTTGTTCATTACCCATTCAACAAAAAGTTAAGACCTTGGGAGTCATTTATTATGACTCCAGTCTTTCCACGGTCCCTCCGATACATGCAGTAATCCGCTCAGCCAATTATTATTTAATGTTGTTGCAACAACTACGCCGATTGTTATCCAGTCTCATTGTGCTAGCTTTGCTGGCGCCATTATAGGCTCCAAACCAGATTACGGTAATACCCTATAAACTGGATCTACTAAGCATACAGTCAAACCATTGGAGGTTCTGCAAGACACTCCCGCCCTCATAGTAACCAACACTGCCCATAATCTGCCCAAAACTCTGGTTTGGAAGAAATTGCACTGGCTTCCGGTCAGGGCCAGGATCGCATTTGGCTCATAAAGCTTTTCATGGAGGATGTTCACTCCATATTATGAATCAAATACTGAAAATAGGCCCACCCTAGAGCTTAGATCAGGGGTCTCCTTTTCTTTGCATCTATTGACCTTTTGGAAAAAAATTGAAAAATAATGTATTAATTCTATATCCTGATTATCATATGATTGGCACAGAGTTTAGATACCTGCGGGTTGTAGCGCCACATTGATAACAAATATCACATATGCCCACCATAGTATGTGATAAGGAATAACATTGAATGATACCAACATTATGTTTGATGCTTCTTGTATCAGCAGCCCGACAAGATCGTCACTGGCTTCCTGTGGCCACTCGTATCATATACAAATCGTTATGCCTGATTCATCAAGCATACCACAAGAAAGGCTGTGTGTCTTTACAGGAGAACATTTTCGCTTACCAGCTAAGGCGCTTTCTCCAATCAGCCTCTTCCTGTTTTGGTAGTAGTACTGTCTTATCGATTGGAGTGTAGCAGTGGCACTCTTTCTTGGTTGCAGGGCCCAAATTATGGAATTCTCTTCCTGTGTCTCTCCGTAGTCTCCATGATTTTGAGGTGTTTAAAGTTTGTCTTAAAAGCCATCTGTACATTTCTTGC
This sequence comes from Ambystoma mexicanum, assembly GCF_040938575.1. NCBI lineage: Eukaryota > Metazoa > Chordata > Amphibia > Caudata > Ambystomatidae > Ambystoma > Ambystoma mexicanum. The sequence goes on along the minus strand of NC_090935.1, from coordinate 780,996,809 downwards.
CCCATCTTTCACAGGTTAGTGCCTTGGTGCCTTTGGTGATTTGTTTGCACTATACAAGTGAGTTGATGATGATGATGAATGTTTTTAGTATTCATGACCAGGTTTTTTTCTATGTGATATGACATATTTGTGCTGTCTGCTGTTTGTACTGAATTTGCCTATGCCAGAAATTGCTTGCACAGCAAGGCTTTTCACCTGCACACTTTTCACTATCGATCGATTTCACTATTGATCAAATATAGCAGTGAGCCATAAAAACACACTTGATGAGGAGGAGGGTGCTGACAATTGCGAGAGCAAGGAAGCTCTGCCTGCTGAAGATTGTGGTAATGGGCTAAACGTCTCACGCACAGTAGATCCGCAGGAGAGCCCCAAAATGATTTATGACCCCAATATTGACACTAATATTGGTTCTACTCCAGCTACACAGAGCAATAACATCAGCTTGCATGGCAATACCAAGGGCGACTCTAGGAGTAGCCTTGTTTTACGTCTATTGCAATTGTTAAGATCTTACTGAAACTATGTGGGGCAATATACGAGGATCTTAAAATTCAAGGAGACCTGATTGTCCAACTTAACGACTCGATTTATGGGAAAAAGAAGACCAACAGCCCTTCCACGTTGAAGATTGGTAACATTGACGAGCTCCTGCATCAATGTTCACTTATAGTGCATCAAGAACCACCTGAGGCAAGCAATGTGCATGCAGTGAGTAACATCTCACAGTCAAACTTCCCGGAAACAGCTAAGGCTGGCAAAGCTCCAACAAAACAGGGTGCTAAGGTTAAACAAGGGTCAATCATCAAAGGTGGTCATAATCGAATCACAACCCCTCAATTCCAACGTGGGATCAGACATTATAGCAAACTAAAAAAAGGCAAGGAAACATGCGGCCCGCCAGAAAAGGAGATCAGCCTAAAGTGTGGGCACATTGACCAGTTGGTTGATGAAGGAAGATGGGCCCCCTCAAATAGCCATTCCAGTGCTACCTTTGCCTAATAAAAGAACTATTGGTTAGAGGGTAATGAGAGCTATTCCCGCCAAAATTGAAGAAGTTGACAAGGTCTCGGTGTCACTGAATGGAGCCACACTTAATGTATCTACCTCTGAGAACAGTGCATTGGACCTTAAAGTTCTCACAATTGGGCTGATGAAGGAAATGAAAGGGAGTCGGAACTTAAATCCATCAGCCCCTATGGCCCTCCTGAATAAAGTCCCCTCTCTTAGACTTTGGAACTCTGGAGATTTTGACTTCATTGAGCCCCTTGTTGTCTCGGCTGGAAAGGCAACAAGGATACATTGCTATTTGCCCGAAACAGCATTACTGATACATCAATATCAAGCATCCTTGTCCTACCTGGAACCACCATTGAAGTCATAAGATTCTGAGCTGGAACACCCATGGGGTCTCACACTGGTTGCAGAAGTGTGGGTTTCGGAGTGTCTTGCTTGACTATGATATCTTTGTACTGCAAGAGACCTGGCTAACTTTTGATGTTGTGATCGACAGGTACGCCACCTTCCAATCCAAGGCCAGCAAGGGGCCAGTGGTTCACCTGACAGGAGGGCCTTCAATTGGTGTTAGGAATTACCTAAATCCCTCCCCAGTATGTGCCAGAGAGTCAGGGGGTAACATCCTGGCGGTGATGGAAAGAAGCAAATACTGATTGTAAATATCTAAGACCCTCCAGGCAACACTGTTGTTGAAGAGGTGTTTGACAAATTAGACCATATCCTGACGCACTGGGGAGAGTTGGCTGTCAATAATCCCATAATCATATGTGGGGACAGGAATGCCAGATGTGCGTACAGGACCAGGGGCCCGGTATATAGGAATGTGGTTTAATACAGTGTCATGGAATATACAACCTCGAATGCCAGGGGGTTGCAGTAGCTTAGTTATCTACAGGAATGGAATTTGTATTGGCTGAATGGGCGAGTGAAAGGGGATAGTCCGGGTGGCTCAACTTGGTTTGTGAGGGGGGGTGAAGGCCAAGTTGAACTATGTAGCAGGAAATGACTGCCTTCTAGAACTGGTCAACTCCCTTACAATTATTCCTAATGTATGTAGCGACCACTCCATACTGTCATTGGACTTAATTGAGAGTACCATTCACAGGTGTGGTAGTGTTGAACTTAATCATGTGGGAAACTAGCTCTGCTGGAGAAGCTCGGTGCCATGGTCTTTTCACAGGGTAGTTTTGACTGGACCGGCCTTAAAGGCAAAAGTGCTAACAATATTGAGGTATGGCTTTCTCGTGTAGTGCACTAGGCGGGTGTGTGTAATAAAGCCCCTACAGTGGTCTGCAAGAACCAGACCACTCAAGTCTTTGATATAAAAATGTGTAACCATAAGCGTGCCATGCGTAAGGCCATTTGTGGCCTTAGTCCCAGACACAATCAAGAAAGGTATTTAGTGAACAGGCCTGTGGAAGTTGCACAAATTAAAAACGAATATCGTCTGTGGCTAAAGAACTATAAGTCTATGATTGTAAGGAAAAAATGGGAGCGGTTTGTTCAACTGTTTACGAGTCGAGATACGGGTGCCATGTGGGGACTCCTCACGACAGTATGGGGTGTGTGAAACCTGAAGGTGTCTCACAAGTTAGTCCCCGGGGATCACATGTCCAGGTGGCCAGGACAGGGCCATCGCTATTGGATCCAGTTCCTGGGGGTGGACCAGTGTGGGTGGATCACCTGGATGAGGGCTTATCGGGGAGTGGAAGTGGGACACCGAAGGGAGAGATGCAGTACCCCCTTCCCTATAACACCCTTTCCCCGTGTTACCAGGAAGGGAATTTAGGAACAGACCCCTCCCCCTTCCCGAGGTGGACACTTTCTCATGGACAACTCACCGTGAGTGACAACAGAATTATCCCCCTTCCCCAACAGTATTTTTCTGGATTTTCCTAAACTTACTAGTGAAAACTACAATCCCCATAATTCCTCCTCTCTGCTCTTTTCTAAAGTCACTGAGACTAGGAAGAGAGAGATTGGGAGTATGAAAATTACCAACAGGGAAACACAGACACAGAAAACCAACTCTGCCTGTTCTACAGCAGACCGTACAATTAATGAGGCCAGGCTAAGTCAGGCCTCCCTCTTTAATTACTCACACCTGACTCCACTTGTCTCTCCTAGGCAGCATAAAAGGCGGAGCAGGAAAGCACACTTTGAATGAGTCAGGGATGCTGAAAGGTACTAGAGAGAAGGAGAAAGCCCTAGTGAGCTGCAGAGCACCTGGAAGACCGCCCAAACACTGGCCCTACGATTTGAGAGGAGACTGCAATGTGGAGGAGGGAGCTGTACTTCCAGAAGGCAAGACATGGGGCAGCTGGGGTTGCCTGGCGGTACCTAGAGCAGAACTCCTCCCCTGGAGCAAGGCAGGTGAACCCAGGTCTATGAGGGGCAGGAGGTAAGAACCTGACCTCATTGAAACATCCCCCCTGTGGCTCCTACAACTCCCAACACATGGAATACTGTTTTGGGGAGCTGTGAAGTGGGAGCAGAATTATTACATGTGCATTCTGGGAGTAGGAGTCCAAAAACATACTTTTCAAAATTGTGAAATTTGTGAGAGGGTTTGGAGCCCGGCAGAGGGAGGCCCTTGTGAACTTTGTGAAAAGGGTCCGAACCCGGCAGAGGAAGACCTCTTTGAACTTTGTGAGTAGGGTCCAAGCCCGGTATTGGGAGATCTTGTGAAGTTTTGTTAGAGAAACTTGCACCAGAGATAGAGTGGCTCGGCGCCACGCGGGTGCTCATTCGAAGGAATCTGGCTGGTGGCCCTCTCCCAAATCAGGAGAAAAAATAAGTACCAGGAGGCTCTAGGGGAGGCGGTATGAAGTGTCAAATTGGTTCCATGAGGGTCAAACTAAACCCCTCATACAGTCAAAAGTCTTTCAAATGTTGTGGAGGCAAACGTGAACCCGACTGAGGGTTGCCTGCTAATTGGGGTGAACCCTAATACACCCCTGAACATTGTGATGAATGAACTGTGTGAAGCCTGACTGGGGGCTTTAGAGAAGCCTGACTGGGGCTTTAGTGAGAGCCTGACTGGGGGTTTAAGGGAAAGCCTGACTGGGGCCTGAGACCTAGACTTAGGTAAAGGGAAGAACCTAAGGGGTCTATACTGACTTTTTGTTGAACTGTGAACTGTGGCAAATGCGAACCTGACGGAGGGATGCTGAAAGAAAGCTAGGGAAGGGAACCCCCACTTTCTGATTAGATTATGAAATTGTGAATTGTGGCAAGTCTGAACCCGATGGAGGGATGCCAGGAGAGAGCTAAGGGAAATTAATCCCATACTGTGGAAAAAGCAAAGTGGACTGTATTGTGATGACACACGTGAACCTGACAAAGGGATGGCCACAGTGAGTGGTTGGTCTGAACCCGATTGAGGGAGGCTAACGTTGAAGGAAAGGATCGGAGCCCAGCTGAGGGGGATGCAAGGGCAAAGCATAATAGCCTGACTAGAAGATAAGCAGAAGGAACTCTTTGTTTTGTTGTTTATAGTAGCATATCAGGCCCTCTGATGCAAGAGACTTTGCATGAAAGAGACATGGACAAAAAAGGTCCTGATATTGAGGAAGGGAACCGTAACCTCATGCCGGAGGAGTCAGGAGTGTGCTGTGCTCAAGAGTCCAACCTTGTCCCATGCTAAAAACATGGGAAAGGAAGACGCCAGCCATAACGTCCTGACTTATCATTTTGTGAACACTTCTTTCTTTTCTTGTGAACATTATCCCACACTGTAAAAAAAGGTGGGTGAGGCGCACACTCCAATTCCTGGCCAATATACTACCTGAAGAAAGAAAAAATATATAACTGGGTTAAATCCCACAGTATAGGAAGTTGGACCGAGGCTGACGGAGGGAGATCAGATAAAGGTTTTTGGTTAAAGCAAGTTTGCATAAAGTTATGAACATTGTGTTAAAAGGAATCTGAGCCCAACTGAGCAGGATCCAAGATCTGAGCCCATCTGAGGCCGATTCGAGATGTGAGCCCAATTGAGGAGGATCCAGGGTGAACAGTGAGCCACCTGAGAAAGAATGGTTCCATGTCATTTCATCGTTTTTTTTTACTGCAGATTTTTTAATGAAAAAAACTCAGCAAATTTTTTGTTTTTTATTTTTGGGGTGTTCCCTCCACACCCCATCCCCTTCCATTTTTTTGCTATTCTCAAACACCCACAACCCATAACCCATATATATATATTTGTCTAACCCGACTAAAAATTTGATGAGTTTTTTCATTCAGAAATTTGTGGTAAAACCCCCCACAAAAAAACATCCTGCAATGAAAGGACGTTGTGCCGAAATGATACCCTACGAGAGACTGGATGCATAAATAATTTATGAACATTGTGTTGAAAGAATCTGAGCCCGGCTGAAGGGAATCTGCGTTGAATAGCGAATCGCCTAAGAAATTGAGTACTTGTGATAATCTGAAAAAAGGGAAACAACGCATTGTTTGTTTGCCGCATCAGGCCCTCTGAATGAAGAGAGTTAGAAAGAGACTTGGGAATGGAAGGCCCTGATGCTAATGATTGAACTGTATCCTCATGCTAGAGAAGCCAGAGATTGTGCTAAGCTCTAGTATACCGCCATGTCCCATGCTAAAAACAGAGGTGAAGGGAGGCCAACGGCCTGAACATCCTGACATATCATTTTGTGAACACTTCTTTCTTTTTCATAACATTGTTTCCGACACTATTTGTATTTAGAGGTAAGGATTGGCAATAGGTTTATTAGTATAGGCCCTTTTATTTTGACAAGACACTACTAGGATTACATAATTATTATTTCATGGTCGTAGCTTGCTCCCATCTTTAGATTTAGGTTTATATAGGCGTTTTTCAAACCCTTTTTGAAGTTCAACAAACACCCTTGAACTGTGGCCACTTGTGTCGGTCTTACTGTTGTTACCATGCCTTCCTTACAGAAGACACATGCACAGTGTTCCCCTGTCACCACTAAAGCTTTGCTTGCTGCAGGAATTACTTTTCTGAGGGATTACCACAATTGCCAACTACAGCGTGATCTGTGGGTCAGTGCCAGCATTCTGCTGAGTGTTCCCTTATTTCGGGGGGGCTGCTGTACATGTTTGCCCATTCCTTTGCATAGTGTGCTTTATAAGACCATCAATAAGGTACTGGGTCCTTCCCATGGGACCCAGATGGCAAGATGCTGCTCTTAACCCTCAACAAAACACTTTCACACAGAAGATATGAACTGTGAGCCCACAGGAGTAGCTGTGGGTGCCATCAGGTATTGGGCAGATTCAGGAGCGAAGGGACTGTGATACTACACAGTTTTTTTATTGTGATATAGCCAATTAGGTTTTTTATACATTTTTCCTGCATTACAGAAATATATAAAAGACAAAAAAAATAAAACAAAATATAATGACATTGCTCAATCAAACTGCAATATCCTGTTAAAACTAGCCTACCGTAAAATCTCATAGGACTAACACAGAATTTTACTTTAAAAAAAATAAACCCCAAAGACAAGACTCGTCGAAACACTGTGTTAAAAACCACATAAAGAAGGGGACAAGGATGAAGTTCACGATCCTCACAACACAGCAGTTACCAGAATTCACGTGGAATAAACCCTGTCTGCTGTAAAACTCGTACCACATTCATTGTTAGTTTCGTCTCGTGTCCTGAGATCATTCTACGCATAGTAGAATTGTGCCATATATGGCCTGGTTGGTGCTGTCTTTTCCTGATAATGATTTGCCTAAGGAATAGTTTGGGGTCTCTGAGGTGTGAGTTGGACGAGTGCTTTGTTGAATATATGCTCTCTGAATGCATATGTGGGTTGTGCTGGCAGGTGCCATTTCAGAGTTTGCTTGCTCCTCTGCCAGATGGTGGCCTCCCGCTCCCTGTGTGGCTGAGAGTCTAGTACTAATTTAAGATCAAACAATGTTTATTTTCTGTGACTGTCGGAAGTCCAATTGCACCACTGGAACTATTGTGGTGTCATAGTCCTAGCTGGGATCGGGAAGCCTGGAATGTATGGATAACTAACTGCAGTGCATGGGTTGAAAGCTGATCCGTTGACAGCCTGTTCACGTTGTAATCAGACTCTTAAACCCTCATGTTAGGAAGTTACTAATAGAAAGTCACTTTATTTCCTGTGCATCTATATGTCTGTGACCGCAGGCGTGTCACACATTCCCTTAAGTGACAGAAAGTTCCGTGCACGTTCAAATATTTACTGTTCTCTTTCAGTCTTTTTTTAACCTGCCATGGACAGCCTTTCGCATAATCCTCATTCCCGATTATGTGTTGCCATGCGGTATTATTAGAAGCACGCACTGTAATTTCCCTGTCTCTCCCAGTACATCATCCTGTAACCAGTCATCCGAATAGAAGGGTTTTAAATCTCCCATGTAGACATCTTCCTTTGTAGCTTCTTGTATGCATCATTCTTTCCGTTTCAATTTGCCTCCAGTATGCTGTTCTCCCTACAGTCCTTTACGGACAGAATTTTGTTATGTTTCGAACATTTCTGGGAAATCTTCTCTTAGATATGTTTGGATCTGCTGAAGTAACACAACACATTCGGAAACAGCAGATATCGTATTGTTCAAGAAGACATTGTGCAGAGGTAAGCATGGAGTAAATAAGCTAATAATAATCGATCAATAGTAATAATAATAATATTTATTATTAAGTTCATATTGAACTTTACACAAAAATGTATCTTGAAAACATAAACAAATTCACACAATTCACATAATTCATATCAATCAATCAATCAGGTCTTCTACTCATCTATATGATGGTCAAGCCTCGACTCCTTCCTTATTTCCCATAGATCATGCAACATAACCTGATGACCTAATGCCCTAAGACATGACAGGAGACATATATAAAATACATAGAACATAAAACATATAGGCATTGGTGAATGAGCGCCTCAAAATAAAGACCAGTAGGATCAACACATAATACAGAACAATTCATACACTGACTGCCATTCACAATACTTCACCCTCAACTCCCCGTGCCATTTCTACCAGCTTAATTGAGAGGCTACCAATTACTATTTATCAACCGCACCCCACCAGGGCAGCAATGTCTAAAGTGCGCTTGTGAGGCCAGAGTTAGCTCACCTGAAGCCAGACCCAATAAAGCGCTGTCTGTGAAGAAACTGAGTCTGTATTTAAATAGTAACCCCAAAAGGAGTCAGTGGTAATTGCCTCATAACTATTAACCAAATCCCCCAGGATGCACATGTATGCTGTCCCCAAAACTGCACACTGGGTCAAGCCATGCCTTAGAATCTACTTCTTGCCTGGGTTTTTACAAATGCGGCAGAAACGTGCCCCAGCGCCAGCTGCTGACGCGGCCCTCCTACAGCCAATACAGAGAGTTGGTTGGTTCGAAGCTATAGGATGAACCGTCTTACTTCCCTGTCCAGGCAAAATAGCAAACACAGCTGGGTTGTCCTATATTTATACACCACGTTGGCCACAGCCTCATAGCCCTTTAGTGTATATACATGGGAGTAATTACGGCACCAACCCCATCTATCAAGCCGCCTTATGAATGCCTCCTTCATTAACACCTAAGGCGTACTCGTATCAAAATTGGGGACGCAGTCAATAGCTGCAAAGATTTCAAGGTTTAACGTCATAAAGTTACTGCCACTGATAGCCCGCCTCCCTGCCACAGCTTTCGCCTAGGCAAGCCAAAAGTTCACATTTAAGCCTGGCCCAAGACTTTATATAAAAACAGCCTTGTGGATACCCCTTAAGGAGGTCAGCCCAAGTTCTAGGTGAAGAAATTCCATAGGGCAGGAAGGGCTTAGGCCAAAAGACTGTATGCCAGAAAAAGCCCTCTATCCTATTCAACCAGGTAAAATCCTGCATGGACATCGCTTCGAGGTCATATAGGACGGCAGGGCGCAAACATTGTTCCGTACAGCTTCACAACTCCCATGATCGAATAACCGGCATGTTCACTAGCAAACTTACGTGTTTGATAAGTCAGTTGTTTAGCCCTCCTGATTTTTCTCTCTATAACTTGGTCATAACTGGACACAACAGTGAAATCCAATCCCAAGTATGGCTATGAAAGGACATAGTTTATAACACCCAGAAAAGTTTCTGTCGTTACTCTATGTACCTTCTTGCTGGATATCAACATGATGTTAGTCTTATCCAGGTTAATGACCATTTCGTGCTTACTGCTATATGTCGCTAGTACATTAAGCAATTTTTCATGCCTGAGAATGTCTGTTCACAAATGACCAAGTCATCAGCATACAACATAGCAACAATGGGCACACCACCAATCATAGAGGGGCAGTTGGCTTTTTCCAACAGACATGGCAGAAGATCAGAAATGTACAAATTAAACAACAGGGGAGCCAATGCACAACCCTGTTTGACTCTCCTGTTTAGCCTAGTAGGTACTGTCACGGTACCCCCAATTATCTAGCCTCACACATGCCCAATTGATGCTATGCAATTGCATTAGTATCTGCAATAACCAGGTTGGACAGCCCAGTTTAGCAAGCTTGGCCCATAAAATCATCCTATTTACCTGGCCAGAGGCAGATTTAAAGTCCATGTAGGCCACATACAATGTAGCAGTGCTGCTGCTCGAGTCGTTTGAACTCAGGAATCTAACTCCCTGCTATTATGAGCGGTCCCCGAACCTGGGTGAAAACCTGTCTGAAACGGGTGGAGTATATTACTATCGTCCACCCATTTCTGCAACAAAGGTGGCAAACAATTTGCCCGTAACGCCCAGCATGGACAGCAGCCTATAGTTATTCACATTTGTCCTCTCCCCCTTCTTATAGATGGGGATGAAGACAGACTGCTGCCATGAGGTTGGTATTGTTTGCTCCCTACATACACGAGCAAACAGGACAAGCATGACATATGGCCAGTTATTGGGGCCACTCTCTAAGACCAGGTTTGCCAGGCCTTTTGACCCAGGCACTCCTGATATCTTTGACTTAGTTATGGATGCATAAGGGTATTCCTGATCATCTCCAGCAGCTAGGACAGGTCAGTAAGGGGGAATGTACAGGTAGCTGTAGGTCAAAAATATTTTGAGCCAATAGGGGTAGTCCAAATAGCACCCGAGATAGGGTTAACTGTTTCATCGGCTACAAATGTGCACAGGGTTTTTGCCTGACCCGTTGCAGGACCAATTTGATTTCACAATTCTTTATCACTCTTCACATTTACCACCTTTCAGCTGGGTACCTAACAGAGACTTTTGAATGAGCACCCACGTGGTGCCGGACTACTCAGTTTGCGCCACAGGACTGCACAACTGATTTTGGCAGAGAGCTGAATTTACCTTACATGCTGCCTATAGTGGGCCAAAAAGTAAATGTGCAAGGGGCAAGGGGTGGGACGGGAGGACTTTTCAACCCTCAATTTTCATTAGACAGATGGAAAAAGAATACCTTTTTGGATGTCTACCAGTCTTTATTTGCATTTAAAACTTACATTTCCTAGTACACATTTCCCATTCCACTTTTATCATGTCTTTCTTTGCAAATGACTTATTGGCACGAGAATAAATATGCAAATCATACAGGATGAAACAGTCAACCAGACATACATGATCAGTGAGAAACATTGCAGCATTTCTCAGCTGTCAGTTTCTGGATCTCGGGGTCCAGTGATGTTGTTCCTACTCTCGGACTAGCATGGAGATGTTGGTCAGTGAGTCTTGCCCTTAGGCTGGATTTATGTAGTTTCATTTGGGAAAAAACGTGCTCACAAATGTAAGTACTGCTGAAAATAGCTACCATCTTTAATGCTTCCCGTGACAGATTGGGGAATTGAGCAGTGCCCAGAGGCAGATAAAAGGCTAATAAAAGCATCTCTCTGTGCTTATTTTTGAGGGAACTACAGCAGTTCAATCACTTCCAGTTGAAGTTCAGGTTGCACACTGTCAACATCAGCAGAGAAAGGGTCTGTAAAAAGTTTAAAAGAAGCTTGCTGTGATTTGAACTGTGTGAAACGACTCTCAAAAGCATGTTACAGTTCCTTCAGGACTTTCACATGCCAATACCATCCTCTGCAATGGGGGGAAGTGTACCAGCATCCCTTTCTCCAGTTGGGCTGTCGGAAGCCTTAACTTTATTTCAAAGGGACAAACTGACTCAAACAGATCCGATATTAGATTTTGGCTTCCTTTCAACTTTAAATTTAAATCATTCAAATGGCCTGTCAGGTCAGTCAGAAAAGCAAAGCCAGCTACCCAGTCAATATCTTGCATGACAGAATTTTCCATTCCCTTTTAATCAAGGAATGCTTTTATTTCCTGCCGTAAAGCAAAGAATCACTTCAGAACATTACCACGACTAAGCCATCGAACATAATCACCATAAACCGCCTTTACCTCTTCTAAAAATGGCAGAAACAATCTCTGATTTAAAGAGCGTGCAAGAATAAAATTAACAATTTTCACATTGAAGTACATGACTTCTATGAATTTCAAACGTTTTGCATATAATGCCTCCTGATGTATGATACAGTGATAATTTTTTTAATGGAGAGCCTTCTTGCCCAAGTATGTTTTCACGCAGTCAATAAAACAATTTTTCGTCCCAACCACGGCTGGCGCCCCATCAGTCATCATGCCTACCAGAGTATCCCATGGCAAATTGAAATCATCAATGACTTGTTGAAAGGCATTAAAAATGTCAGCACCAGTAGTCCTGCCATGCAAAGATACCACGGTAGCCAGTTCCTGAAATACTTTGCATTCATTATTGACCACCCGCAAATGAAAATTAAGAGTTGAGCTGTGTGCATCTGTGCTCTCATCAAGGGCAGCGGAAAAGAACTTGACATGCTTACGTTGCATTTTCAGTTGGCTGTAACAATTATCAGCCATGTCTACAGTACGCCGCTGGATACTCATCCGTGAAAGGGGAACATTTGTAAACCCATCTTTTTTTTCTTTACACACTGCCTCTCAAATCTCCATCAGGCAGTCTTTTACGAAATCCCCATATGTGAAAGGACGTACTGCAAAGTTGGCACATTCAGATTCTGTTTTTTTCTGGGAAAAAACACCCTGTTGCTTAGTCAGCTGTGTTTTTAGCTCCCCAGCTTTCTTAATTCTCGCTTCCCCCTGTAAATCCTCATATTGTGAATATTTTGTTTAAAAATGGTGGCGAATATTATATTCCTTGGGGACTGCTATGCACTCGAGACAAATGAGACACAAGTACAAATTAGGATTGGAATCGATGAAAAAAAACTTCTCAGTCCACTGATCCTTAAATTGACGGTGCTCCTGGTCAATCTTTCTTTTTTAACTGCACTGGACATTGGCAGGGACATCTTTGGAGCACAAACAGTGACGTAATGCACCCTGGGGCCTGTGTACTGAGATGGAGTAACAATGGTAAAGGGCAGGTTCAATGGTACTTTGGGGAAGATATGAATTCCAGTGTTATGCTCTTACTACGACGGTCTAGAGTACATACAAATTATATAATTTTTAGACAATCCTAGAAGCGACAAAAGAACAAGATCAGATACAGAACATAGCCTTGCCAGCATACCTTTTCATGCACTCATCGATGGATACTTCCTTCAGGAATAGCGGGCTGCATAGCATATCAAACTGCTATGTTTGAGATTAAGGTGGTGAATGCAGGAATTAGCTGGCCCTACTACATTAGCCATTTGAAATTGTTTCAGAGCTGCGCAGTTTGCAAAACTAAAACTGCCATAAGGTGTACATGCCCTGGAAAGGTAGTGCTCAACATAGGAGGGCAGTGGCGGGGACAGTGTGGAGCAGTCTTACCACACACCTCTGTGTTAATGATTCAAACTTTCCTAGACAGCGTTCTCTCTATAGGGGTGGGGATTTTGTAGAACTTTCCATTTAGTTATTGCATTTAATCTGTTTAATGAAAGTATGTATTTTGTATTGACCCTTGATTGGACATTGCTTTATTTTGGACTTCTATGCTTTGCTGTTTGGATCGGCCATACTCTTGGGAGTATAGCCTTTGTTAGGTCAGGTTTCAACAAAAGGCGAAGGAGGTACATCTCTTAACTTTGCCTGTTTTAGCCTTATGTTGTTTGTAAGTGGTTTCAATCCAGCACTCCAACTAAGTCAATGCCTAGTATGGGATGCCCAATGCAAACCCTTATTTATATATTTTTATGTCAAAAGTTCTTTTAATTCTGGATGATGTACCCTTATATAACGACCCCTCTCGTTGAATCCCCCCGGCCTCACTGAGCCAAGAAGGAGGTTTGTTTTGCAAATTAAAAGATTTATTTGAGGAATTGCACAATATATATATTAAACTTTTATGAATATGGACAATATCTGAATATCACACTTATGAATATTTCTACAATGATCAGCGATGGGTTATATGACAATATCAACAATCTCTTTAATCAATTAGGAGTAGAAATAGGAAGAATAATGTGCAGAGAATAACTTTGTATGGGTTCAAGGAAATGCAAGGATAGGAAAGAATGCAACACAGAAATAAACTTGATATAAATTCAACCAAAGACAAAGTGATCACTCTTTCCCCCTGTTACTACTCACTCCCCCCAATATGCAATATGAAGAGATGACAGGGCACACAGGTATCAGGAATAACAATCAACAATTGCAGTTTCAATCCCGATTCCCCCCAGCAAGCTTACAGAGAACAGTAATGATTTTAAAACAGGTCAATTGCTTTTAGATGTGGTTTGAATTGGATGGGAAAAATGCTAAAATGATTTTAATTCGCTAATTTAGAATTCAGAACTAGTGAGAGTTGCTTTGGATTGGTTCAGGTAAATACTAGCAATGATTTTTGAATGATTAGCAGATGGAAAACGAAATTCAGAAGTTGAAAGCAAGAAATAGCTGTTTTACATGGAGTGAAATTGAGCCAAATGCAAATTCGCAGCAACTTTTCCGTGTGTGAGAAACGCGATTACAGAAAAACTATAAGGAATTGGAATGTTGTTCTGGGTTCGTTTGAAAGCTGAGGATGTTAGCCTCAAAATTACATTTAAATTTTGTTTCTACGGTTCAGAAGTTACAGAGGTTTTAGTGAAGGTCGATTTTTCTCAAAAGGTTGAAGATTTCAAAATGATAGATGCGCTTTAAAGATTAAGAACCAAGATGGACTTATACTAAGGGGCTATGAAAGTGCAAGATACCCAACGGGACAGCCACCAGAACAGGGCGCCTTCCGCTCTGACTTTTGTCCGCCAGGACACGACTTTTTTCAGAAAAATATCAGCGCACAGATGATTATCACTACAATTATCACAGCATTAGATGAATGAGAAGGATTCAGGATGGACACAAGAGATTCAATAATGCAGTTCTGGATAGGTTGAAATGGATGGAATAGGATTACTTTAAACTAAGAGATGACTATGGACAGTTCTATACTAAATACTCACTACTATGGCTTTGGAATGGAATGGGCCCGTTAAAGATGTGGTCAAGGGTTTGGCTGGGATTCGCTCGCCAACGGACAGGTCTCAGGCACTTGGTTCTGCTCTCAGCAAGGCACTCTGGTCTGCACAGCCTTTTGGACTGGATCTGACGGGTTCTGGGTTACAGCTCTGATGGACTGATCTGGATCTTGGTTCTAGCAAGGGTTCTTGGCCAGAAACAGCAAAACAGTTCAGCCAAGCTGTTGAATGGTTTAGGCCCCGTGAAGGTTTAGGGGTTAAAATCAGGTTGCTAGATTTTAAAGGCCTGCTGAAAAGGGTTCAGCTTTTTGGGTTAGGCCTCTGCTTCAGGGTTCTGGAGTCTGGATCTGGAGTCTTCCTGCAGAGCGCTTCGCCGTAGATCAGTGATGAGTGAAAGTGTGTCTGTCTGGGTCCTCAACTGTCCCTATTTATCCATCTTCCAAATGGGTGAGGAGGCTAATTATACAATGCCCAACCCTCTAACGATCTGATAGGTCAGAGAATTCCCTCTCTCCTGATCTGAGAAAGGAACAGTGTGTCATGATGTGTCATCATGTGTCAGAGTGACACTGTGTTTATGGCCCAAAGAAAAAAACTCCCCTTTGTGTTTAACCAGTAAATCTACTTTTCATAAAAAAACATATTTCCAATATCACAAACTTATTGATAATGCATATTTACATTACAGATTACTTGAGGTATGCTTCTGTCAAAGTCTCATATTCCTAAGAGTTTTGGTTCACAAATGACAGTTTCTCGCGCTTTTGGTTGGTTACACATTTTCAGATCTTTACAATTTTTTACACATACATGTATATCCCATCTGGGCATATTCCTGTAAGTTTTCATATTTTTCCCATTATCACAACTGTTACAAAGTCCATATTTTGATAGTTCAGTCTCAGAACATCGCACAGATTTCAGATTAGTTTTAAACTGTGAGCGAATTTTTCATTTTAATAACATATAAATCCCATATTTTTATCAGTTCAGTACAATTTGCTATAAGTCTTTTTCTAAAACATACAGTTACTTTAGTTTCAAATCCATATTTTCAGTCTGGCCCGCCTCCAAGGCTTGGCTGAGTCAGAGAGTCACATTGGCTTCTTCCTGTCAGGGCAGTTGGTGTCAGTCACACCTGAATTAGCATTTTCATTCAGCTCAAGGGAGTCCTTTGTCTTCACTCAGAGCAACATGCCAGAGTGCCCCTCCATTTCCTTTCACACTTGCCTGTCAGATACTCAGCAGAGCACAGGGGAACAAATTCCTTTGTTTAGGGAGAAGGTGTGGAATGTGTTTGAAGCTCAGTGTGGCTAACTTTAACTTTTAAACACAATGTCTGAAATTGTCTTGGCCTAAAATATAAATTACATTTTTAACAAATACATCAACCAATTTCTTAATTCAAGCCTTTTTAAAATATAGTTCTGAATTGTATCCACCTCTCAGGTTTCTGATAGCAAGTCTTTCTTTGGCATACTTTGAGTTCAATGTACAACTTTAAACAAGACAGGTGTTAGAAATCGCCAGCTTCTGACAGAGGTGAGTAACGGTATTGCACCCATTTTCAACATAATTTTCCAAGCAAGCAATCTTCAATGTTCTTCTGATAAGTGTACTTCTGTGGACATTGTATTTATGTGGATTTTTGAAGTAGAATGATGTTTAACACCCAACAAGGAGGTTGGATCTTTTGGGTGGTTTGTGAGCCATGATTTTTGCAAATTTGACAACCAAGAAAAACAGATTTTCACACAGCTCTGTGTTTCTTTTTGCAATCAGCATTGTTTTTTCAAGTAGTTTCAGGTGACTCTGTGGGTAGCGAAATGATGGGTTTTGGCAGTGGTCTTCTGTGTTACCACCGACATAGGCAAAAGTGAATTGGTGGCCTATTTTCAGGTTCTCCTGCGCACTTCTGGGTGATTTTTAGCAAACACCATAATGCTTTCCGGCGGCCATTTCTGATGTTTCTGATGCAAGCAATGCACAGTAATGTTGCAGGGCCTGGACTAGTGGTGTAAAAGCCCCCCTCTTGCAATTTGGCATTGATCATCCATCAATGGGAGTTTGCAAGACTGGGATGTCAGTTTCATCTCTTCTGATTCCACAAATGGCAATGTTCATCATCTTTTCCTCCATCAGGGGTGGATCGATCGGTTCTCCTAGCCAGTCCTGATAGGAGTATTGAGCGATACTCGGGCCCCTCGGATCTTTGCTCCCGTTCCCTGGGTAGTCCTCCTTGGTTAGTCTCCATGGTTTCCAATCTACTATGGTTATCCTAGGATGACAAAGCAAAAACATATTTGTAGACATTTCCCCACCACTATTAATGTAGTGGGGCGGACACAAACATTTTGATAAATCAGGACACATTTTTATTATTGTATTTTATAGACTATATATGGAATATTTTGGACTTGGAATTTGATGGAGCTGGAGTGACCCCGTCTAGGGTTCCAGAAGACTCCTCCAGTTGCTGCAGAGTGTGTCTAGGATGGCAACACTTTAGTTGATTAATATGGACCCACTTATCTTCCCCTTCTGCCAAACTGCCTTTGGGGATGCGGATTTTGTAGGCGACTGGTGAGATTTTGTCTACAATTTCAAAAGGACCCCTCCAGGTAGGCAAAAAAGTGCGCTGTTTGGCCTGGTTCCTTTGGAAATTGTATAAGTAGACCCGGTCTCCTACATTGTATTATTTTCTGGTAGTCTTCAAGTCATAGTGGGTCTTCATGCTGTCTGCACATCTCTCTAGATTTCGCTGAGCATAGGCAAAAGCATGTTGAAGGTGTTTTCTTAGATTTTCAACATACTCATGAGTTGTGGAGGCATTGAGCAATGTCTGCTCTTGGGTTCTTTAGAGCAGATGCTGGGGAAGCACCATCCTGCGTCCAGTCTTCAGCTCAATCCGTGACATTTTAGTCGCGGATGAAGGGGTAGATCTGATGGCCATTAGGACAAGAGGTAATCGAATATCCCAACTTGGCCCAGAATCTGCCTCAAACTTTTTTAATATGCTCACAATTGTTTTGTTGTATCTCTCACTGCACCACTAGAGGCTAGCCGGTAAGCAATGTGTAGCTTCCTTTTGACCCCAAGTATCTCCCACATCTTTGTCATTACTTCACTGGTAAAATGGCTACCTCGGTCTGACTCGATCCTTTGGGGTAGTCCAAAACGCGAAAAGATGTGGTTGATCATCAGGGCAGCTGCTGTTTCTGCCTTGCAGTTTGGGGCCGAGTGACATTCCACAAGCATTTCACGGTCAACATGTACTTGTTCCCCCTAGAGGAGCGAATCACGAGCCCAATAAAAACGACTTGCAAATCTGACCATGGCAGTGTCATCCCCCTCTTTTGGAGAGGCACAAGGTGTGTGAGGGATGTTGGCTGAAATTGTGCACACACAAGACACCCCTTCAAGTATTGGTCGAGGTCCTGCCCCATGTGTGGCCAGTATGCAACCTCTCTTAAGATTTCAAGTGTTGTATGAAACCCCCTATGACCGGCTGTGGCTGCATCATGGGCGTGACTTAACATCAGGCTTCGGAATGAGGTAGGGACCACCCACTGATCATGGCGAGCTAGGGATCTCCTCACCAACAAACCGTCTTGGAATCAGAACATTTTTGGACATTTCATCAACACTCTGAGGTCCTCTTTCTCTATATAATTGGTATCCATCAGGGGAAAATTCTCAGGGTCCTCAATGTGTTGATAAAACTTACCAATTATAGGATCCCCTTTTTGAGCCGTAATCAAATCAGCATCTGGGGTCTCCTTAATCCATTGTGAAGTTGAGAGATCATTGTGAGCATTTGTCTGGGACCTAGTGATAGCAGTGACCTGGATTTCCCCCAACATGGGCTCAATCTCTAGTAGATCCCCTTGGATGGCACCAGTTTTGGCCAGCTGATCAGCTAGGTCATTTCCAGTTTTGTCTGGTCCCTCTACTTTGGAATGACCCTTGATCTTTTTCCAGTAGATTGTCATCCCATTCGAGGTGTTCAGATCATCAATATTTTGAATTAATTTCCCATGTTTCAAGGGTTTGTTATTAGCACAGAACATGCCTCTAGTTTTCCAGTTAACCAGGTGCTCCACTAACCCGTTCCGTACATAATCTGAATCTGTGATTATGACCAGTTCGTGGAGTTGAAGTTGGACAGCAGTGAGGATGGCTTGATGCACAGCCATCAACTCTGCCACTTGACTACTTCGGGGACCAATCTTGTACCCAGCGGAGGGTTCTGGGATCTCATTCACCCAGGCATTCCCTACGCCGGCCAAAAGTTATTTTTCCCCATAGTTGCCAACATGGTAGGAGCATCCATCCACATAGACAGTGGGCATTCCCTCACACTTGTCTTCTTCAAACACTTTGTGTGGGGAATTGAGGTATGCCTCCATGTTGTCCTTGATTTTTAGACTCTCGTCCTCGAGACAGTTTTCTCTGGCACAATCATGCAAGTCAGCCAGACCTTGCACGAGGGGACTCTTCTTGTTTTGGCCATATCTGACCTCGACAGGAAAGCCTTGCATTGACAGAATCCAGGAAGTAATTCAGGAATTACTCACATTTCCGGCCTGGATTCTGTCACTTTGGAGATATTGCAGGGGCTAGTGTGGAGTCTCCACTATGATGTGTTCCCTCTGGATAAACGGATGGTAATTCTTCAATGCCCACACCGTTGCCAGGAGTGCCTTCTCACAATCGTTGAATTTCTCCTCCACAGAGGATAAAGTTTTACTCACATAGGAGATTACTTTATTGACCTTGTCATGCGTTTGGTATAATACTGCAGTCAAGCTTGTATTAGAGAACCCTGTCTCCAAGAAGAACTCCTTGTTTCTGACAGGGTAAGCTAGGTAAGGCGTTTGTGAGAGACTTCTTTTGAGTTGTCTTACTGCCTCTGCTTGTTCGGGAGCCCGTTACCACTTGACCCCCCCTTCAAAAAATGAATCAGGGGTCTTATGATCTCTGCATATCCCTCAATGAGCTTCCTACTGTAATTAGTCAGTCCAAGGAGGCTCCTTAGTTCCCACAGAGTTGTGGGGTCCTTTAATTTCTGGAGTGCTTCCACTTTCTTTTCCTGGGGACAGAGACCCTGAGGAGTAACCTCATGCCCCAAGAAATTAACACGGGTCCTACACCACTGTGCCTTTTGAAAGGAAAGTTTTGCTCCGGCAGCCCTCAACTGTGTCAGAACATAACAGATCTCTGCTATGTGTTCCTACACAGTTGAGCTTTTGATGAGGGCATCATCTACATAAGCCAGGTTACCCCTTTCACCCATGTAGGGCATGGCCTTATGTAGAAAAATATTGAACTCATTGCCGGAGTTGATGTATCTGAAGGGAGTCCGGGTCCATGTGTACTGCTGCCCCCCAAAGGTAAAGCCAGCTTGTATTGGTCCTCCCTACTGACAGGTACAGTCCAGTATCCATTGGTCAGGTCTATTGCAGTGAATACCTGTGACCCCTGGATCTGGGCCAGTCCTTGGTCAATGTAGGGAAGAGGCCATCGGGAAGTATGGACCTGTTTGCTGAGCTCCCTAAGGTCAGCGCAAAGTCTCCACTGGCCGTTTGGCTTTAATATCCCCAGCACCGGATTATTGAAGGGGCTGTGGACTGGACTGATTATCCCATGGGACTCAAGGTTCTTAATTATTTCAGTAAGGGACTCCATTGATGCGAGAGGCAAGCGATATTGCTTCACAAACACTGGAGTCATGCCCGGATCCGTGGGAATTGTTGTTGTGTGGATGTCTGTGCGACCACAGTCATATGAGTCCACCGCAAAGAGATCTTGAAAATCCAAGAAAACTTGTTTCAACTTTTGCTTCTGCTCCAGAGTCTCACAGGCATCAGCTAGGTTGACTCTCTCTTCAACCATCTGCCTGAAGCCTGGAAAGACTTCTGGTTTCCCTATCTCAGCGGCCTTCTCCAGCTGAGTGGAGAAGTCCCTGGTCAAAGTGCTGATTTGGACTGGTGGCTTCAGGTGGGGAAGGCAGCCCTCATGGACCTGGAAAATCACCTCATCCCTCCTGAAGTCACAGGTCACATCTTCCTTACCATAAGGGCAGGAAGTGTACACCAGGAAGTTCCCCCATGCCGGGTAAAGATCCTGTCTGGTGTTGTTTTGTCATCACTGTCACTGTCAAAACAGTCCTTGGGGATTGGTCCTAACAGTTCATTGCCTAAATCAATGGAAAAATGTCAGTCATCAACCGCCATTCCAATGATGGTGCCTGCGGCTAGAGTGATACTCTTTAAGTCGCTGTTATCCACCTCTATTGGAATGGTTTCATGTTCTATGTTGACTAGTGGTGTTGGGTTTACCCCCAACCCTTGCTGAGAAGCATTTAGAAGAATATAGGCATCAGGGTTTTTCAATTTCTGTCCTCTTTTAACTTTCACTTCCAGGGAGAATTGTCGGGTCCTTTCTGGGATGGTGTCTTCCTCTCCAATATGAATTTCAACTGCATAAGGCAACAGTTGTGCTGACCTAAATGCTTTCTCTGGATCATCAAAGCCCATGGGATTATCCGCTAATCGGGACCAAGCTATGAAGTTTATTAGGTCCAAACTAATGGCAAAGCGATTGAGAATGTCACTGCGTAAGTAAAAGGCAGCAGTGGCGTCTCGCACGACCCAACAATTATGGACTATGCTCTTGTTGCCTATGGAGATTTTGAGCATACACCTGCTTGGCAGGAGATGTTTGGAATTGAGTGCTTCCAGGTCCATTTCCCATTCGTCTATGAGTCTAAACGTGGGAATGGCTGGATCTTTTGGGAGTTGACGGAACATGGCTTCGCTGATGAAGATCTTACTGTTGTTTACACACACTCGGGCGAGAACAGAGTCCTTCCGTTCATTTAACTGAATAGGGATGAACAACTGCTCTCCAATCTGCTGAATATTAGCCAGGTTCTGAGCTGATTTCACATCTTTCTGGACTATAGGAGTGGGAATGACTGATTGTAAAGAATTTCAGAGTGTTTCCTTCCAGTGTGGAATGCCACCTTAAACTGGAAGGAAGGTTGATTTTCAGAAATAGATAGGACCCCCCCCCCATCACCAGTTTGTTGTCCTACTGCTATTACTGTCATATCTGGAATTTTATTGTTCTGGAAGTGAAATTCTACTTGGTCAGATTTTTGTTCAACCATGTGGCAGGTGCCGTTTAAACTAACATGGTTGACACTCTGTTTCAATTTTATTGTTCGGCTAATCTGGGTCCAGAGGACCTTATTTACACAGTCTATTAGGGGTGACAACCTTCTCAGGAGGTCATTCCCTAGTAAAATAGGGGTACCCTCTGGAGTCACAACTATGACTGGATGCTTCACCTTGTGTCGCCCAATTTTAATGTCCAAATCTGCAGTCCCCTCGACAGGAATTTCCTTCCCGTCAAAGTTCTGAAGTTGTCCAGGAAGAGAGGTGAGAGGAATTTGCTAATCCTCCCCCCTTACTGAATTCAGTTAATCAAAGGCCTTTTTGGACAGAAGGGTAGCTTGGGATCCAGTGTCCACCAGTGCCAAAATTGTACCCTGCCCCTGTGCTTGAACCGGGGCATAGTATCTTCCCTCCTTCTATGCAAGGGGGCACAGATAATGCACATTTTTGGACAACTGGTGGGTTAATTTTCTAGTTTTGGACATTGAGAGAGAAGAGATTTGGGCAGAATTCTGTGGTAGTCTGGGGAATCTGAAAGAAAAAGGTGGCAACTAGAGATGGGAGAAGTTTTGAGTTCCCCTGGTTCTGGTGATGGGCTGCCCCCCATTTTTGGAGGCAGTCACCAAGTTGTAGGCTGCTTTGCGAGCCTCTTGGGGATTTCTGTGAACAGAAAAATGCTTCAAGATGGCCGCCCTATATGTGGACCATCTTGAATGATTTTGGTCCTCCAGCCCCGCAAAGAAACTGGAGTATTCTGGTGAGAATGTCCATTTCACATACTGAATGCAGCTACTGCTATGTTTCAAATGGAAAGTTTCCATCATCTGCTCCAAGAGCTCTAAGTGCTCCCAAACAGAATACTTAGCGTTCTTATGATAAAGCGTGATGATGCTCCTTATTGCCTTGTTCTGTTTTAAGGGGTCCTTGAGCAAGGCCCTTTTTTGCCTTATTGGCCTTCTTGGTTCGGGTAACCCTGGTCAAATCATCCTCTGACTCAGAGGCACTGCTCCCAGAGGTGCCCATCCTGTCTTCTAGGTTGTCCCGGATTCTGCGAGCCTGGGAATGGCTGGCAGAATGTGGGGACCTAGTCTCCTGTGTCCTGGGGCTCTCAGAGGAGTCTTCTGATTCCTCCTTGCTCCCAGGATTTGATGGGTACCCCCCCCACTGTCCTAGCTGGGCAGAGGTTTTTAGGATGCCCTTGGTGGGCCTACTCTCCTGGAGTTCCCCACTAAATTTCATAGTGCTTGGGTACCCATACCCAGATACCCGCCCATCCATTCCTGGGAGGTGCTGGTCTATGACCCCCATACTTCTGACTGGATAGTAATATGCCATC